>NC_087062.1:85303961-85357162 GCF_963678635.1 Symsagittifera roscoffensis
GGACTAAACATTCCATGGAGGTCAAGTATCAAAACGCAGTATGTCCTTTGTTCCCAATAAATTAATTTGGTTTAATTTTATTCCCAAACATTCAATTTAAAACTCCTTATTCATGCGCGATGAAGTTAATTGTTCTGTGTAAGAATTGAAAAATCAAAAAACCGCGCTTTAAAAATGCAATTCATCAAGGATATCATTCCAATGCAACAAATAGGAAGAAGATTACCAATTCACCTCCAAAAACGCGTGGAGAAAGAACTGAAGAATTTGATAGACCAAAAACACATCAAAAACTTGACAATTATTCGGAGAAATATTTCTTTAATCCGATTGCAGTAACAAAAAAAGGACCAAACAGCAATTATCAAATTTCCAACCTTGCATTGCTACTCTCGACATTACTGCAGAATTCATTAAAACGAAAGAAAAACAACCGACACTTTTTTCAACACGAAAAAACAATGCAATTGTAGCCTAAATGGAGGCCCAGGAAACTACTGAAAACTTAATGTATGAAACAAAGAAGTTCAATTACTTGAAATCCAAAATTTACTCTTTTAGTTTACTTTGTTTTTAGCTTAGATCGACTGGCTTAAGGCCATACGAGAGTATTGCGAACTGAATGAACAAATGACCTATCTCATAACAGCGCCTATGACCTTGACAATAATTAGATCACAATACAGATAACATATTTACATAGCGCAAATGATGTGAATAATTGCAGCAGTAGTATAGACTATGTTTAAGCTCAAAGTTACTGCAACCGAAGTACTACACACTGACAAAGCTTCTAATTTCGCTGTTAGTTTCGTCTGGGATATTTGGGTTGGAGGTCAAGTATCAAATTGCAGTATGTCCTCTTTTCTCAATAAATTAATTGGGTTTGATTTTATTCCCAAACATTCAATTTAAAACTCCTAATTCATGCGCGATGAAGTTAATTTTTCTGTGCTTATAATCCACATAGGTTGTACGTACTCGTGCTGAACATGCACTTTGCGTGCTGCGCGTGTTGTATTTTTCACGCTTTTTTGTTTTATTGGTAGCTGATCTCTTTAGCTCCAACTTCATGACTGACTTCAGGTTCTTTGGTGGGACCTCAGATATTCTCATCACTTAGTACTCGAGTTCACTCTTTTTATTCTTTCCTACTCTTTTTCCGGCGTCCACCTTTAGAAAGGTTATCCCGGGTCCTCTGCAGCACATCTGGAGTCTGGTTAGGTTAGTTTTTACCCAGGCATATTTTTACCCAGCTTCGACACAGTGATACTGGGCTTGATATTTGCCTTCGGTTTGTTTTTTCTTCTCGTCCTCTAGCCCTGACTCCTAACTATTCAACCAATTTTTCAGTTGCAAGATTTTGCAAACTTGATATTTATTGTGCAATTCTTACATGACTCCTTTAGCTGGGTATTTTCTTCATGTTACAAAGAAAACAATGTTCTAGCACCTTATTGACTGGGATGATTAAACGCGAGGCACGTCAGTGGTTGAAAAAAAAAGTTGAAAAAGATTTCCGATAACTTGAAAACCAACCAAAACATTTTTGAAACTGATGTCGTAGGGTAGGTGAATTTTCATGAATCGACCACGAGCAATACACGGGTTGAACTAACATCAATTGCAATTTTTTTTTTGAAAAAAGGGAATTCTTTAATAATGAGAGGTATTGCGGATTTGCCGCTTAGATTAATTTGCCGATTCATTTGCCGATTTGCTGTTCTCAAATAATCAGGTCTTAGGCGTTGGTCCACTGCAATTGCAGGTTCAAGAAGCCCACTGTTTTTCCTAAACGAGAAAACAGCAAAAAGACTCCGACAACTGACAAATTGGCAAACTTTAAGTATATCCCGACGGAAGATGCTGCAAGAAAGTTGGCCTGCTACAATGGAAAACACATCTTCCCAAAAGGACGAATAATAATTTTGGTATAGTCAGTAGGGTGGACCATACAGTCTGCGCCATTCTTAATTGTAGATGTCAAAAAGCAAACATCATCGGACTAAACATTCCATGGAGGTCAAGTATCAAAATGCAGTATGTCCTTTTTTCCCAGTAAATTAATTTGGTTTAATTTTATTCCCAAACATTCAATTTTAAACTCCTAATTCATGCGCGATGAAGTAAATTGTCTTGTGCTTATAATCCACATAGGTTGTACGTACTGGCGCTGAACATGCACTTTGCGTGCTGCGCAGACTGTAATTTTCAGTCTTTTTGTCTTTTTGGTCGCTGAACTCATTAGCTCCAACTTCATGACTGACTTCAGTTACTTTGGTGGGACCTCAGATATTCTCATTACCTAGTACTCGAGTTCACTCTTTTTATTCTTTCCTATTCTTTTTCCGGCGTCCACCATTAGAAAGGTTATACCGGGTCCTCTGCAGCACATCTGGAGTCTGGCTAGGTTAGTTTTTACCCAGACATATTTTTACCCAGCTTCGATACAGTGATATTGGGCCTGATATTTGCCTTCTGTTTGTTTATTCTTCTCGTCCTCTAGCCCTGACTCCAAATTATTCAATCACTTTTTCTGTCGCAAAATTTTGCAAACTTGACATTTAAAATGCAGTTCTTACAAGACTCCTTTAGCTGGGTATTTTTCTTCATGTTACAAAGAAAACTATGTTCTAGCACCTTATTGACTGGGATGATTAAACACGAGGCACGTCAATGGTTGAAAAAAAAGTTGAAAAAGATTTCCGATAACATAAAAGCCAACCAAAACACTTTTGAAACTGATGTTGTAGGGTAGATGATTTTTCATGACTCGCCCACGAGCAATACACGGGTTGAACTAACATCAATTGCAGCATTTTTTTTTTGAAAAATGGGAATTCTTTAATAATGTGCCTTATTGCCGATTTGCCGCTTAGAATAATTTTCCGATTCATTTGCCGATTTGCTGTTCTCAAATAATCGGGTCTTAGGCGTTGGTCCACTACAATTGCAGGTTCAAGAAGCCCACTGTTTTTCCGAAACGAGAAAACAGCTAAAAACTCCAGACAACTGACTTATTGACAAACTTTAGGTATATCCCGCCGGAAGATGCTTTAAGTAAGTTGGCCTGCTATAAAGGAAAACACATCTTCCCGAAAGGACGAATAATAATGGCTGTAGAGTCAGGAGGGTGGACCATACAGTCTGCGCCATTCTTAATTGTAGATGTCAAAAAAGCAACATCATCGGACTAAACATTCTATAAAAAATTGGCATCATGTTAGTCCAAGAAAAATCAAAACATTACTAGATATTCAACCTAAAAGATTTAGAAAGTTCCGACCAAGAAATAAAGCAATGAGTCAAAAACTGTTTTAAACAGTTATGTGTAAGAATTGAAAAATCAAAAAACCGCGCATTAAAAACGCAATTTATCAAGAATATCATTCCAATGCAACAAATAAGAAGAAGAATACCAATTCACCTCCAAAAACGTGTGGAAAAAGAACTGAACAAATTGATAGACCAAAAACACATCAAAAAACTTGACAATTATTTGGAGAAGAATTTCATTAGTCCAATTGTAGTAACGGAAAAAGGACCAAACTGCAATTATCAAATTTCCAACCTTGAATTGCTACTCGACAAAACTGCAGAATTCATTAAAATGAAAGAAAAAGAACCGACACTATTTTCAACACGAAAAAACAATGCAACTGTAGCCTAAATGGAGGCCGAGGAAACTACTAAATACTTAATGTATGTAACAAAGAAGTTCAATTGCTTGAATTCTTAAATTTACTCTTTTAGTTTACTTTGTTTTTAGCGCAGATCGACTGGTTTAAGTCCAATCGAGAGTATTGAGGACTAAACGAACAATTGACCTATCTCATAACAGCGCCTATAACCTTGACAATATTTAGATAACAATACAGATAACATATTTACATAGCGCAAATGTTGTGAATAATTGCAACTGCAGTAGTATAGACTATGTTTAAGCTCAAGGTTACTGCAATCGAAGTACTACACACTGACAAAGCTTCTAATTTTGCTGTTAGTTTTGTCTGGAATGTTTGGGTTGGAGGTCAAGCATCAAAATGCAGTACGTCCTATTTTCCCAATAAATTAATTTGGTTTGATTTTATTCCCAACCATTCAATTTAAAACTCCTAATTCATGCGCGATGAAGTTGAATGGTTCTGTGCTTATAATTCACATAGGTTGTACGTACTGGCGCTGAGCATACACTTTGCGTTCTGCGCGTATTGTAAATTTCAGGCTTTTTGTCTTATCGGTCGCTGAACTTATTAGCTCCAACTTCATGGCTGACTTCAGTTATTTCGGTGGGACCTCAGATATTTTCATCACCTAGTACTCGAGTTCACTCTTTTTACTCTTTCCTTTTCTTTTTCCGGCGTCCACCTTTAGAAAGGTTATCTCGAGTCCTCTGCAGCACATCTGGTGTCTGACTAGGTTAGTTTTACAGACACATTTTACATAGCTTCGACACAGTGATACTGGGCTTGATATTTGCCTTCTGTTTGTTTATTCTTCTCGTCCTCTAGCCCTGACTCCAAATTATTCAACCACTTTTTCCGTTGCAAGATTTTGCAAACTTGATATTTATGTTGCAATTTTTACATGACTCCTTTAGCTGGGTATTTTTCTTCATATTACAAATAAAACAATGTTCTAGCACTTAATTGACTGGGATGATTAAACACGAGGCACGTCAATGGTTGAAAAAAAAAATGTTGAAAAAGATTTCCGATAACTTGAAAGCCAACCAAAACACTTTTGAAACTGATGTCAAAGGGTAGTTGAATTTTCATGAGTTGCCCACGAGCAATACATGGGTTGAACTAACATCAATTGCAACTTATTTTGAAAAATGGTAATTCTTTAATAATGTGCCGTTTTGCCGATTTGCCGTTCAGATTAATTTGCCAATTCATTTGCCGATTTGCTGTTTTCGAATAATCAGGTCTTAGGCGCTGATCATCTTTAGAATGAAAAAAAAAACACCTACTGCATTCCGCTGAAGTGGCACTTCTTAATCCCTATAAATTTTGAAAAAGATCGGTAGATAAAATATCTGAAATATCTGCAATCTCACTGCGTTGCTTTTTCATTTGCGGTATTAGAAATTTCGTTCATCATTTTAAGTTGATCGCCGAAACTGATCCTGATTGAAGGAAAAAATGTTTCAAGCCTGTCTAATAAACACTTTTTTGTAGAAAATCTGATAATTTGTAACTAGTAGCAAACATCAGAATAAGCTTAAATTTTTCTCGATGCATGCCATTACAATGTTTCATGAGCATTGAGACCGACAGTCATCTATAATTTGGTGTAGTTTTGAATTTATTACTCCAGGTTAAAACAAGTGAATTTGGTTGCAGTACAAGTGATACATAATATTTCGATTACACTTTTTGTTGCAAAAAGTTTGAAAAGTTTCATAAAAATCGAGATTATCATGTTTAAAAAAAACTTCTGCTATTTTCTTGAGAATGATTAAAAATGAGTCTCGAAAAATTTGATTAACTCACTGAAATGAAAACGATACTGAAAATTAGACTGAAAATTAGTCAAAATTAGCCTGGTGCAAATTAGTCTGAAACTGAAAAATTTCAGATCAGTTTTTCTCAACTTTTTTCCTATATTTATTTGAGGTTTCATATAACGACTGAGAGGGTTTTAAAACACTACCATACGAGTGTGCTTTTTATAGTTCCTAAAATAACGCAACAAACAGCCACGCTCTGCCATATTTCCTTCCCATTTCGTAATGGGTTCGTAAAAATAAGCATTAGCTTTGCATAAAGTGTAACGGTGAGGGAAGCTTATTAAAAATCATTCACAAGTTGTTAAGATGTGATATTTTAACCATTTTTTGAGCAAAAAAAATCAATTTCATTTCCAAATCGGTTCTGTTTAATTTGATTCTTAAGCTGAACTAGATTTTGTTAACTGATTTTTAACAAAGCTGAACTACTAAACTTGATTCCGTTAAGCGATCTGTTGAAAAAAATTTTGTTCACAAACCGGTAAAATAGCAATAAATCAAACGTCAAGTCGCCAAACTCAATTTGATTTTTTATCGTTATAACTGACAGTTGATCAAGTAAATAATAATGAAGTTCACGTTGAAAAGCTTTATTTTTAGCTACTTGGCCCAAATTTTTTCTGTGTCGTCTTTTGACTATCGTAGCAGTTCATTAGTGGGATTTTCTGACAATACTCGGATAAGGTATGAAAAAAATAAAACCTTTTCTCCCATCGACGAAAAAAGCAGCCAAACTTTTCTGGAAAGTGTAAAACTTGCAGAAATTGGCCTAAAAAGAAATCGGCGACAATCTAGCCAAACGGTTCAATTGAACGGATTTGAAAAAACTATGCTGGATCTACATAACGAGCATCGAAAAAACGCTGGAGTAAATTCTTTTCAGTGGAGTGCAGCCTATAAAAACAGAAGCTCAGTTTTGGTAAATCAAACTCTTAAAAACACTTGCACTGGTATGGGGTCTTCAATGGGTAACGGCGGTACGCTACTCTTCAGAACTACGAAAAATCTGACTGAAACAGAGGTAGCTGTAGGCGCTTTCACTTATGTATATATGAGCGTAACAAAGGAGTATGACTTTCCAGGCGAGACAAAACCAATAGGCGCATGTTTTAACAATGCAACAAAAGCGCAGCTGTCTCAGATGGCGACGATGAAGGAATTGTTTAACCCAAATGGCAAGAACCTTGGCTGCGAATACGGATTTTGTGGTCAACTAGTGACTAATTCATCCTGGTATTTATATGCCATTTCATGCTCTTACGACGTTTCCCAAGGAAAAAAAGCAGCTAGCATCTTCACCAACAAAGCCTTTTTCAACTTGTGTAAAAAGGAACCAGGAAGTGTTCGAAGTTGCGACGCAAACTTGGATAACAAGTGTAAAGCATTGGCTCCAAAACCTCCCCCTCCCCCTCCTCCCCCACCGACTAGTCGGCCTTTTCCCGATATGTGGGACGAACAACTTGCTTTCACAAAAGTCAATAACCTTCTCAGCGCTCTCGATAAAAAGAAACCCTCGCCTGCCAATCAGAACTCCCCATCAGGAAAAACTACTACTAGTTTTGCGCATCATTTGGCTCAGAAGTATTCATTTCTGTGCATTTTGTTTGCTTCTAAAGCTGAAAATCTGCTCTCGTTTTGAAAGTGCAACCTAATTTTGCTAGAACTTTGGCTGACACAAACTACAATCAAATAACGAAGTTGCGATTGATTTGCAGATACGAACTCATTGATTAAACAATCAGAACTAAAATGAATGATATAATTGATTGATTTTAAAATTGAACAAAAACTAATTGCTTCCATCTGAATTTACTTGTGATTGAACTGATTTTTTTTTCATTAGAAACAGGTGATTTTGATTTGCTATTCAAAACCATTTGTCGACGAGGAAAAGGACCAACATACAACCTGAACAGCTGATCACAGCGAACTACTGTTGTATCTCTGCTTAAAAACTACATGTAATTTTAAAAGTTGTTTTGCTGGGCTGTGTAATGTTGCCTCACCCTCAAGAAACCAGCACGGATCTTGGGGGGACTCCAACATCCGTTTTCACTTCGCCGCCGCTTCCATTTTGTTTTCAGCTAAACTGTCAATTATGAGGTCATTTTAAGCACTGCACAACGATCATTTGAAAACGACCAGCTTTTAAAGATCAGATAACTTTTTTAAATGGAAAACAAGTCAAACTCAAACTTCGTAAAACTCAAACAAAATCTGCAAACCAGGTTTTTAGAAATTTTTCATGGATGACGCCTTGTTATTGCATATACTATCGCTGACTTATTCATGGCCATCAAAAACTGCAGTAAAATTTTTAGTTCCGTGATGAATTAGCGATGATTTAGTGTGATTTTCTCGCTCAGTCAGCATTGAATCAGCGCTTCTTTAAAATGATTTGATACTTGAAGGTACTTTTTTTTGCTTATACTCAGGAATGCATTTTACGTTTTTATAATTCATTTACTAAAATAGGGTGGAGTTTTGCTACAAGTTTGCAATAAAAAGATAAACTTATCGATTAATGCATGTGAAAAAATTCCGTTTTCTTAATTGTTGTCAATTTCGGGAGCCCAGATTCTAATCTGAGGAAACCCCTTTAAAACCTATCGTTTGCGGTAATTTTCACTTCTTGAGTGACTGTAGTATAGGCATCACTTTGCATGAGTTTTTTTCTTGAGCAGAACTCATTTTAAAAAAAACATAGATAAACCATCGCCAAATAATCGCTAATTCATTGCTATATCTGAATAGCTAATAAGGGCTTTTTTAGCACTGAATTTTGATGGTAGGGTTAAAAAAAATTAATCGTTTATTTATCGTTAAAAATTTTGATTTTTCTTCTGCTCTGACTCACTGCTAATTCAGCTCAGAAAATTGCTACTTTAGTAAATATCAGCGCTAATTTAACGCTAAATTCAAGTTGGAAATTACTTTTTTAATTTTTTTGCTAAATTTTCATGTAACTCGAAAACTTTTTTGGGTATACGTCGTAATCGAAAATTGTCAAACTTACATAAATTGGCATTTCAAAAAAGTAAAGTTATCAAATAAAAATTGCCATATGTAATGTTTTTTTTGGGAAATAAATTGTTTTCAGGCACCACAATATATTGGTTTTTCACAAAAATGTGCCATTGAATAACTTGATTAACACTTAAGTGTCATTATTAAGTACCGGGTGGGTGACAAATACAATTCTGCTCTTTCAAAAGTTGCAAAGTATTCATGGTGGACGTGCTAATTTTCTCTACAAAATCTTTATTTAATTAAATAACAATTGATGTGAAAAAGCAGTCAGAAAAAAATCAAATTTCAGCCCTGATACAAGCAGTTTTGATCTCATATACCCATCAATCAATCTCAATGATTTGAAAGATGGGGTACAAAAAAAATGAAAAATTTGTTTTAAATTTCAATAATTTTTTCTCGCTTATTTGCGCAAAATGAAGTAATCATAGTCGAGATAAGAGAGCTGTGGAGCATAATAAAAAAAACATTAAACTGGATTAAATTTATAATCAAATTTTGGCAAAAAAAAATTTAAAGTTTTGTTACAAATTTTGAAAACACAGACAATTTTTATTTCAAATCCAAATGGTGACTGGAATGGCTAACAATTATATAGCAATTGAGCCCTTGAACTTTTTCGAGGCCTCTACTGTGAAGTTTTGAGAAAAAATGCAAAAATTTTAATAATGTTATCTGTATGCATAGTGCTCCTTTTAAAATTGAGAATGGTGATGATGTTTTTGCTATAAATTTAGAAGAAAAAAAAACAGATCAAACATTACTGAAAATTCAGTTTTTGTGACACTAAGCCTATATTATTTTAGTCGCTGTGATTGTACTCCTGCTTTGAAGTTATGCCAAGTTTCGCCAAGAAATTCTGAGCAAAAAAGCTTATTTTTTTTTTGAGAAAAACATTCAACGTTAACTTAGTTTTTGAAAATATAGAAGTTTTTTAAAAATTACGCAGCAAAAATGTATGATTTCACTACTTGTTACTTCACAACTCATGAAGACTAAGTTAAAAATAATTTCAAATATTCTGATCAAAATGAAATGAAAACAAGACTGGTCGTATATCAAGGCAAAGCCCTGAATATTCCGACTGTCCCTTGATTTATATCGAATAGTTTTTGGGAAAAAAAGTATTAAAAACCTATACATTTCGGACAAAATCATTGAGTAAATTTTGATTCCCACGAAATTAAAACGACCAATTAGCTTGCCTTATATGAATTTAAAAGATTTTGTTATGCGGGATTATTCGCCACGCATAAATAATTTGCATTACGCTCACAGCAAAATGAAAAAATTCTTCAAAGCGCGCATAAATTTGTCCAGAACCTGGCAAGTTTGGCAATTGTCAAACCCCCCGGAACTTTACAAAAAGTAATCGGAGCCAAAAAATCTTTTCACATTTGAACTCAGGAAGTCGATATCTCCAATGGGGTTTAATATTTTTTTTGTCGAAAACTATTATTTCGATCGGTAAAAATTGGCAGAATAAAAAAATCACAACGAGCATTATTATTCCGTTTTCTTCGAAAATTGGAACAACAATGCAATGCACGCAAAATAAATTGTCTATAATTGAGTTCACATAAAAAATTGGTTGCAGCTTAAAGTTAACCCTTGAAACATATAACTTATGTGTGTCAGCTTCGAATAACTCAACGAAATTTGAAAATTTGTGTTGAAAATTAAGTTGGGACTTTTAAAAATTTGGCATATCCAGAATCAACGGGATGCTTCAGCCGGGCTTACTCAGAGCAACAAAATCAAAACTAAAAAAAATCTAAAATGTTGCTACTGCCCTTTACGTGGACTTAAGCAGTTTTTTTTAGCATCAAATTTTATTTTTTTCGCTTGATTTTTGTACTGTCAATTTCAATTGTTGTTTTGAATTTCGAAGAAAACGGAATATGTATGCTTGGAGGGGTTTCAATCAGTCAACTTTCGCCGATCCAAATAATAGTTTTTGGACATTAATAATCATGATCTGGATTAAATTATGCGCGCTAAAGTATGCGCACTCAAAGAATTTATTTGTAAGGCTGAAAAATTAATGCTAATTATTTATGCGTGGCAAATGAGAAAAATTATTCCAAATTGAACTGAGGCTTGCTAATCGGTCATATTAATTTCGCTCGACTCAAAATTTAGCTTTGATTTTGTGCAAATTTTATAGATGTTTAATATACTTTTTTCCCAAAAACTAATCGATATGAATTACAGGACATTTGGAAAATTCAAAGCTTTGCCCTGATATGCGAGAAGAAGTGTTGCTATGTGATAAAGTTTGAATCCTCGAAGAATTTTTTTGAATACTTAAGCTTGCCTGGTCTCAATTTTGTGTGTTGGCTAATAATTCGTATTAAGCTATCAGCATCACAGATCAATTTAAAAAAAAAGTCTTAAGCAAATAGTCTACGTAAGCGCAAAGTGGTTTCAAGATAGTCGTCAAATTCCCTCTTAAAAGAACGTAGACTTCAGGTTTGATCTTAACTGTGTTAATTTTTTTCAGTAATTGCTTGAAAAAACCAAACCAAAATTTCATCCGTCATTTTCTTTGAAATTCGGAAGCACTCGGAAGCAATCGGAAGCGATGATATAAAATTTTTTCGTACCGGAGATGACAAGAAAAACATATATCATATAATTCACTTACAGTTTCCCACACATATAGGACATTGTAGAAAAATTCTATAACAAGCGTTTTTTCATATACGAGAATCGTATGATTAACAATTTGACTTTGCACAAACCACCTCCAATCACTACCTCTGCTTCGCCCTCCAGCTTTTTCCTGATCAACTTGCTTTCACAATGAACGAAGAAATATAAACGAAACGCCAAATGAATTGAGGTGTAAAATTTTGCTGCATGGCAAAAAATTTCCTGCATGACAGAAAGGTTTCCTGATATTTTTTTGAAAAACAATAGACTTCCTGCAAAATGTACTGAATCATATTCATCCTTCTACTGAAGAAAATGCTAAAACAATCACACAAAAACATAAAATGTTGATAAAGATTAAATCAAAAAGTTGGTAGTGGACAGGTTTAAAGAAGTTAGTCATCAGAGTTGTCGATTGTGTACTGAAAGTGGAATGGTTTACCAAAAAAAAGTTGAAGTGAAGAACGGAATATCATAAAACTTTACTACTTTTAAACTAACAAGTACCAGTTACCAAAAATTTTGGGGGCTTAAATCATATATGTATTAAAGATTTTTATATACTCCTTAAATTTAAAATCATATAACATTTATAGAAGCCAGCCTAGATTGCCTTAATTTCGTTTGTTGTATTGTACACATATATCAAAAAGTATGCTTTCCTTGGGTTATGTTAACGAACTTTTATGTTTTTAAAAATGAACAAGAGAAAAACTCAAAAGCACTATAAATAAACACCGCCAAAAAATTGTTTAATGTGAGTCATCAATTTTTTTTTTGGATTTTGGTGAAGTGATTATGTGTTGCTCAACGGGCGGATGGGGCTTAATCGAGTTAGTGATAGATGATAGATGAGGCAGGAGACTTCGCTGAGTTATTGAGTGGTGCTAATCTCGGGTGCCGGATATCAAGCTTGCGGGACTTCAAGCCGAATCGTAAAATTAGGGACTTCAAGCCAACAATTCTCTCATTAACTAATGAAACATGATTATTTGAAAAATTTTTGAAGCATTTCTTAATTTCATGATCTTTCTCCAGCAGTTATTGGTGTTTTCATAAAATGTAAGTCTCCATAAAGTTTTCATAAAAATTAGGCAATTTTCTTTATAATTTATACATTTCAAGAACCGGCTGACATTATATCATATAAAAGCATGAATCAACGCTTTTTATGGACTAAGCTTGCCTAAATTTTCAAACAGCAACGTTTTACAGATGATAAATAGTGACTTGAGGTGCTTATAAATTTAAAATTTCGACCTGAAGTCCTTCGGCTTGTTGTCCTAGACCCGCTAAACTCAAGGGAGAGGCTAAGTTTCATAGAGGTTATTGCGCGGGGATACAACGGAGATGGGTGTTTAGTGGAGCTTGATTGAGTCCTTGAGTAGCTTTAGACAGAGTGGGGGGAACGGTTCTTCAATCGGACAATTGCAAAGATTTGTCCATTTGTAAAATTTCTTAAGATCGCGTACCCCGGTTACCCTGTTCAGTGCGGCGGCTAATCAACAAACCGCCATATCTTGAAGCCGAAATTGCATCACAATAACGTAAAGTACATCAGAATTACGTAACAATTGGATAACAACAATGATAATCTGTTGTAATGTTGGATAGCAAAAACTATGTTCGGCTTGTTGGAATGGTAATCCTATGTTCGTTTTGCTGGCCCTTCAGATTGTTGACCTACCAACGTCCAGTGCAGTTAACTCGTTCCGTGATAGCGGTGGTACCCAATTTAAAATACAAATCAGAAAACGCAAGCGGAGAACTTCCCCCTCTATTTTTAGAATTTTCCCCAAATTTTTTTATGTTTCCGCCCAAATACTTCTCACAACGCAGCATTAACGCATTTCCTAACTAACTCTGAGGTATAATGGAAGAGGGACCTTCTAACTCATACTGCCCAAAAGGTCAAATCTCAAATGACGAAAATATGAAGGAAATCAATTACCTTGAGGAAATCAATTGCATCAAAAAAATTTGTTTCGAAAAACGCGTTTTAATGCGTTATAAAACACGTTAAATGCTGCGCTAAGAGATTTACTTGGGCGGAAACATAAAATGATTAGGGTAAAAAATCTAAGACCGCAGGAAAATGTATACGCTTGCTGATCGACACACATGCTATTTGACTGGTCCTTTAAGGCTTAGACTGCGGAGCTAGGTCTTTTACCATAATGATTTTTTACCAGACCAACTTTTTACCAGACCAACCTTTTACCAGACCACAACCCAATAATGCAATTAAAATAAGGCAGAATTAGTGGATGAACAAAAAGGGAAGCGATTAGAATAAACAAAAATTCGCTGACAAACCGTGAAATAATTGTCTCTAACAAGACTAAGTGGCATCATTACATCTGTCATTCAAATTTGTTATTCGAGTCTGGTAAAAGGCCATTTTATAATTTTTTTTTAAAAAGTCGGTCTGGTAAAAGGTTGGTCCCGTTAGACTGCAATGTCATAAACTGCTTTTAGTTTTCTATCGCACTCGAAATCTAATTGCGGGCGTTCTTAAACTTGTTCATATTGCCACTTACTTTCAAAAAACTTTGTAAGGATCTGTTTACTTGTTCACGCTGAATTTTTAAAATTAATTTAGATAATCAAAAATCATTTGAAGTCTTCTGCAAAAAAATCAAAATTCAAGGAACAAGCGAAGAAGCCGAAACGCTTACACGTGGTCTGGGTGAGACGTCTAGGTTTGATATCGCGCCCACACTCCCGTACAGTGACTGGACTGGCCCTCCTCTCCCTCATTTTCTCCCCTCTCGATCCCTAGTGGTCTCTCATGACTCCCAATTCATGACTTACGCTATTGTCAGGCATCTGACAATTCATGTATTTTTCTGCTGTCGCATGCGAATGATGACTCATCAAAGTAGGCGACGAGGATTTCGCAACTAAGTGACCGTTGGATGCGGTGATCATGGACTCCGAACATCCGCTTGCTTTACTGCTGTTTGAGAAAACAGCCATTCTACACGCACAAATAGCAACACAAAAGTGAAAATCCAATAATTCCAAAAATGATTTTAATTTTGAGGAGTGGTATTTGAAATAGCTGCAATCAATAACCGTAATTGCAACAAGTTTATTCGATTTTGCATCTTACAAGCACCAGCTGTTTAAGCTGATAATAGGCAGATGTAGTAGCTTCAATCTTTATACACTAGTGGACGAAATTACGCGCAAACTCAGGATTACACTCTCTAAAAGTTTGTTTTCAAATTCTATTTTGGATATTTCCTTCACCATTCAAAAAATTTTTTTAGGTAGACCAAGAGCAAATACTCAAAGCTATTCTCTATTAAACTATCAATGTTTAGTTTCAAACACTGGCCAATGTAATCCGGGTCTGAAAATGTAAGATTTCTTCATCTGCACTAAGTTTGTCAATCTGCGTGAAAAAGTAATAATCCTCAGAGTTTAGTAAAATATTCACACTGATGGTTTCAATTTGGTGGCGTTCAACAGTGCCGAAGTACAACAGTGCCGAAATTGAATAGAGTTTAACAGTGCCAAAAAATATGGTTTTCGGCACTGTTGAACATTAATTTTATTTTCGGCACTCTAGTACCTCGGCATTGTTGAACACCCCTCTAAGGGCAGCGCAATAGTGCCGAAGTACATCAGTGCCGAAAATAATTTTATGGTTCAATAGTGCCGAAAATCTAGTTTAGGCACTGTTGAAAACTTTTGTACTGCCTCATCTAATTGCTCATGTTGAGCGCGAGTAAGGAATTGGTGGTTACGTAGCAAAAATTAGACAGGTCAAAAAGTGGACATATATTATTTTAATGAAAGAGAACCGACAGAAGAAAACTAACATACAAAATAAATTTACGCTTTTGATTTTCGAGTACGTTTATTTCTCTTACCTTGATTCTGATTGGTTAACACTGGTATTTGTGTACTTTTTGTCAAATATGAAATAAAGATTGTCAACTTTTGACCGCAAGCCGGAATTAGTTTTGGAACACTTCGCTCAATTCAATTCCGTTGGAGTGGTATATGCGGTGGTGGTATACATGTCTTCATAACTCATTTTGCTCATGCGTAAACTTACGATTCAAGCGCATATACTACCAGAGGTCTTTGACTGTGGTGACTAGAAGACACGTTTATTTCTGAACGAAGACAGCGTTCAGAATTAGAATGAAGGTTTTCGTTCTCTCTATAGCTGAAAACGTTAATTATCATTTTTGTCGGTGATCGGCTTGATAAATCGAGTATTAGAATCGTCAGCATTTACCACTCAAAATATAAAATTATACTTAAATACAAAAATTATTCAAAAATATTTAAATTTCTTTAAAAAAATCCAGTCAGGACAAAACAACCTATTACAGAACAAAATTTTTAAAATGTTCAAATTGAGAAATCATGAGCTAAAAAATTTTCAATCTTAGAGTTTACGACGATCCGTCCGCAGACCAAGGCAACAGATTTCTTTTTTGTAGAAGTTATCCCCTCTCAACATATTTTGCCTACTTACGCTTCAATACTATCGCGATTGCTACCTTATTTTCAGTCTTTTTCTCAAAATTTCTTTTCTTTTGAATTCCTGTTTATGTTTTTCTGATTACAGCCGCACGCTAAACGTTTTATAAATTACTTTTTCTTATAGAAATAAGCTAGTCACCGCTGCTGAGCGACTAAATTAAGAGTCACACAATCGCCGCAAGTTTGAAAACAACTGTCACAATAATGGCCGAGGCAGAGTTTCACTCAATTCAACCATCAGCACCCGATGCACAAAATGGTAAGTTTCTCTGCAGTTTCTCCAACAGTTTTTTTGGTGCGTACTCACAGAGCCGCATTCCCGAATAGCCGAACAAACTCAACTTTTTTGTAAACTAATATGCAAGAAAACAAAAAATGACTAAAAATTCCAGTTCACCCAAAATTGGGACTACTTTTATCCAAACCATTAAATTAGAATGTCTGATATTTTTCCAAATTAATCTAACAAAAAAATCCAATAGATTAGAATTTTTTTAAAATAGTTTTGCTGTCGTGGAATTAATTAGCAAAAAAGTCGACTACTTTAATAACTTGATATTTTTTCAGGCCATCTTCGAACAAATTTTTTTTACCATCCGGAAAAATTTTTTTTTTGGCTATCCGGGAACATTTTTTTGGCTATCCGGGAACAAGCTATCCGGCCAGTAAAACTTTTTCGGCTATCCAGTAAACAACCAATTAACAGCAATAAACAAATTAGTGCATTCAGAGGTAAGTGGGGAGCTGTATCTGCCTCTGTCGCAGAATTTTTTTTCTCGAAAATTAGATCTCTATAGCTTTTTGATAAAACAAAAAAAATTGACCGATTCTAACCCCTAACTCACCTCAACTTAATAGTTTCAATGATTGATGTTTAGCTTTGAGCGAATCGAAATTTTTCGGCTATCAGGGAACAAAAAACATCGCCATTCTGCAATCAACATTACAAGGCCAAACTGTGCATTTTGTGAATTGTAAGCGGATTCCGCAACAGACAAAAATCTAATTTGTCCCGGAATCCACAAAATTGTTTTTTTTTACTTTGATCTTCTCTGCTGTTTTGGATTCCACACACAAATAGCTAAAACATTGTATTGCTCAAAATTGCTCCAAAAACAAGCAACTTTGCGGAATCCGCAACAAAATAGGTGGAATCTGGGACAAGTTTGTGGCATCCATGAACAAATAATATTATATGTGTTTGTAAACTTAACCTGTCGCTGAATCCGCAATTGTAATTGGAATCCGCAATTTTTAAGCGGAATCCTCAAATTGTAAGCGGATTCTGCAAATTGTAAGCTGAATCCGCAATATGTAAGCGGAATCCGCATAAATTTGCGGAATCCACTTACATTTCCGGATACTGCTTATATTTGCGGAATCCGGAACAACTACCTATATTTGCTCGTTGCAAAATACGCAACAAAACTAATGTGCCAAAAAAATATACGCTACAGGTATTTGTACGCGGAATCCATTGAAATTTTGTAATTGGAATCCACTTGCATTTTGGAACATGTTTAAAGACTTGTCAGTGGAATCCAGGAACATACAGACACAAAATTGTGCGCCTATCTAGTGCACAAAATGGCCTCGTAATGAGACAATTTTTCGGCTCTCAATTTTTTTCACGGCTATCCGCTATTTTCACGTATTTTTTTGATAAAATCTTTAAAAATTTTGAAATCTACAAGGCCACAATTTCCAAACACGGATGTTTTCAAAGTAGAAGCTTTCTAGCTATCTAGAAAAAAAAACGTTTTTTTAAACATGGTTTCATGCAGTCTTCCACGGGCCAACTTAGATGTCAAGTCTTCTTAAGCAGATTAACTTTGAAACTAATGACACTTAGTCTATGGGCTGTTATCTTTTGAGAAAATGATTGCTTAATGTGTTTCAGGGCAAACGCAAAAGGTTAAAACGAAAATCAAAAAAATATATTTATCATTTTGTGGTCACATGATAGAAAATTAGTCATATTTTTGTCTTGCTTTTTCTAAATATAACAAATGTTTGGCCCGAATGTGAGAATTTTATTACTAGCATTCTTTGCCAACCAAGTAGTCTATAGAGACGAGTAAAGCGTGTTAATAACTATAAAGTAAATTATAAATTTAATCGGTGGAAAAAGAGATTTTGAAGTTTACAAAACACCATTCCAGTACTAAGAAAATTTTAAGTTACGCATTTTGTGTGTAAAAGATTTAGTTTTCATTTTTAAATTTAATTAACGAAAATAACTGTAGTCAAAATGCTCAAACTATTGTTAAAGTAGCAAAATTTTTGTTTTTATTTGCTCTAACCACATTAAGAAATGTAACTTAAATTGCAAAAAATTAACAAAAAGTTTTCTTTTCAAAAAACTTTTGGGCGGCTTTTTTTGTGGTTTTTGTAACTGGCAATTCATTTTTGTTTTTTTTTGTTTTGCAATAAAAACGCTTCGGATTCTCTGAAATTCTGTCTATGATTCATGATTGAGAAATTTTGGCTAAAAACAGGTGCAAAAGGTGTCCGGTATTAATCTAATTTGAACGTAGTCAGTAAAAGTCAGGAAGGCGTATAGCATGCTGGTAAGGCGTTCATTTTGAGGGCGTAGCACTTTGTGTTTGATCCCCCGCCCTGGCAATGTTAGTGAAAGAGGACGAACTCTGGCCTGACATTATCTATCACATATTGGCTGATTTCGTCTGCAAAAATTGGATGGAAGCCTTCATGCGCGAAGGACCGAATGCGCGAAAATAATAATCAGGCAATCACATTTCAGTATTCTAAATTTTGGTAAGAAATTAAACATTTCCAGGGACTGGAGTATTGATATTAGCCGAATCTAAAAACGGCAGAATTATGCAAAATTTTCGAATTTTTCATTGACCGCTGCAAAAGTAGGACAAATTTTACATTTCAAGGGTTTCGTAATGAAGGTAGCAATTTATTGCTTCATTTAATTCATTTTAACTGAATGGCAATTGTTTCTGTTTAAAAATTGACTTTCGGCTAACTTTGTCTTCGGTCCTTGGCCTACAAGTTTTTTCGCCCATTCGGTCCTTCGCGCATGAGAATAGCCCCCCAAAAATTGTATCACGTGAAATTTCTGCACGCAAACGTATGGCCTTGAGTCGCAAAAAAAGTCTTGTTCAACAAAATGACTTGCTCTGAAATGAGAGGAAATAGGAGAAACATTAGTAGATCCTCCCAGTCCAAGAAAACAATTAAATCAAACCCATCCGTAATCTTTTTTCTTAATTCCATTGATCCTGGTTGCCGTCATTAAGCCAACTCGTCGTCAGGCCGAATAATAAAAACGAGGATTTTTCGCCAAGAATACGCGGAAAAATTACAGTAGCCTTTTTTGTCCGTAATGCGATGAAAGAAAAGAAGAAAGTGCAGATAGTTGAAATTTTAGTAGTTTAATAATTATCGGTTAAAATTGTCGTAAAAAAACGTTAAAGCAAAAAAGTCAAGTAAAAAAGTCAGAAACACATTCTTTTTGTTCTAATTTTTCTTTAAAAATTGAATTGCCAGCTAAGCGCTAAATCAAAACATGAAAAGTTAGTTTATTAGAGACAACGAGTTTTTTTTTTGGCCCAAGAAAAAAACTTCCCAATTGTAAAACCTATTCGCTCGCGAAACCAACAAACTCTTCCCCGAACCAATTTTCTACAACCTCTACTATAATAAATAATTTGGAATGCACGCCTAGTGTTACCAGCACTGAAGAACGACGTGAAATCGAAATCGAATTAATTATAATTTTTATACAGATAATCTTCTGTAAAAAATTGATTTACAGATACTTAAACTGATTTAGAATAGGACACCCATGCTATTTGACACACATGCTATTTTACCGGTCTCCCATTTGGAATGGAGAATAATATATTGATTCGAGACTTTCATTATAAGTAGGGTTCATATGTGGAATCGAGCCAAATTTTGTAAGCCTGAATCCGGCGTGAATCCGTTGTTTAAAAAAGGCCGGCCAGGAAAATTAACAACGAAATAATTGGCCCAAACGTGTTTGATATTTTTCATTAAAAAAAACTTTTTATCGGAGCAAGTAAATTTCACCTTGGCGGTCATTTTTACTGCTGATTCAACGTTTTATAGAAGCAAAACTTGATTCTTTTTCTATTTTGCGAGAACCATTCTTATGAATAATTTCTACTGATTACGCTCAGGTCCGATTGTTATATTTTATTTCAAAAAGCTCTGCCCGAACCCGTTCTGAAACTGACCGGCCCGAAACGCCTCAACCCGAGCCGCAACTTGTTTATTTCCTTCTCTGCTAGGGCTGAAGAAATAGTTGCTAACAAATTCTCAAAAAACGAAAAGTTAACTCTAGGAAATTTTTTTGAGATAGTTGCTAAATCCTCGAAAAGTGGAAACTATCAAAAACAATCTAACTTAAAATTTGTTTACAAATTGGTTCATTATCTGAAAATTTTCGCTCACAGCGGTAAAAAGCGGTTTCTTACAATTAAGTAAGACTGAACTGCCAATTTTAATTGCTGGCTTCATGAGGTTCATACTCACAATTTTTCATGAAGAAAATCATGAAGCAGAAGTAAAAGGGTATAAGAACGGCTGACTTTGAAATTAAAAAAGTAAATAAGAGATAATTAACTAAAAATATTGAAAAAAATTTCAAGTTAGTTTTCTTTTTCATACATTACGAGAGCAAACTGTGCGTTTTGTGCATTTTAAGAGGCATGTAGCATTGTGGTAGGGTGTTCAATTTGAAATCATGAGATCGCGTATTCGATTCCATGCCATAGCAATTATAGTGTGTGGGGATGAGCTCTGGCTTCAGGTCTACCACAGCTTGACCAATTTCGGCTGCAATAGTGGTACCACGTGAAAGTTCTAGACGCAAAAAAGCGGCCTTGAGACGCAAAAAAAAGAGCTTCGTTCAACAAAATTACACAGTCTGGAATGTGGGGAGATAATACAAAAAGACTATCCTCGACAGGACAGTTAAGGCTCGCTGATAGCTCCTCTGCGATTGGCAGGAACCACATTAGTATCATCATTATGATTTTTGTTCAATAAGCTCCTCTCGTAAGTTCCCAAAATTGGCGAGAGTCTGAAGATCAAACTTAGCAGTCCATATCTCTGAAAAAGATTCGAATCGATCTATTATCCGCGCCTTCTCCGAAGAAAAAGACAAAGAAGAGGGAAAAGTCAGCATTCTTAATCGTGAGACAAAAAAGTTGAGCTTTTACATCAAATATAAAGTGTTTTATAGTGAGCTTTTAAATCATTTTGAAATCAAAACATGACAATAAGCATGTGAAAACTTTAAATGCTTAAATTTTTAACTCAAAAAATAAAAGTTTTTAACTAACTTTTCACTCCATTGACATAACACAGGGTCAAAAAATGCCCAAGGGGGTGCGGATTTTTTCAGGGCGGAGGAATTTAAAAACTTTTTGAAAATTTTGTTTACTATTTAGGCCGACCCGGACTTGACTTTTTGGTTTAATTTGACTCCTGGTAGACTTACTACATTTGACTGATAGCTAGAAGGTCGGGATTGGAACTGAGTATAGATAGAAACTTTAGATGCTTGGAATAAGTTCGCTATCCATGAAAATGGTCTCTCCCACCCTCGGGAGGTCCGATTGTTAATGGAATAATTATGTAAGGACCTTGGGAGGATTACTGGGTAAAAATAGCATGGTTAAGAGGGCAAAAATAAAAAGTGGAAGTTCACGGAGGTCAAGAATTAGTTGATTAGGGTTGTATGACATTTGTTTGCTCGGTCGAGTTGTGACACCTACTGCATACCGTGTATCTGATAAGCGTGAAAAGATTGATGAAAGAAAGAGAGCTTGGCACGCGGCAGAGTTGACAGGGGGATGGACGTGGTCACAAAACTTGTGCGGACGGGTGATATAAGCGGATGCCAGGACTGATAGAAAATGGTGTGACTTAACTAAAACTAAATGTAAATAAAGATAAGGATCTGAAGGGTATCGGAGATCCTTCGAGAGTTAAAACACACACGCTAACAGAGCAAACGGTTGGTTCTCAGTTAGAGAGAGGACGGTTGAGCAAGCCGAGAAGAGTAGATGGTCCGTGGAGGACGCTATTGCTTAAAGCGAGGCTAGTTGTGCCGCACAGTTGTTGGTAAACCTGATTCAACCCCGAGTTTAGTACCGAGTTAAATTAAGTGTGTGAGCAAGTTGCGCTGCTTGAGCAGGTGAGATTGTAACTGCTTTAATCGAGGGTTGACGATAGATTTGTCGACGTGGTGCCCGAACGGAGTGAAGAGTGGGCTCCGTTATCGAAGTTGTTAAATAATAGTTAACTCATTAAGTGCATTTTAAATTGCTTTTTTCCCCGTTGCGACTGAGAATTTACTTATTGTGCCCACGATTTGTTAAACTAGCTAGAAGGGCAAGAGGAGAGCGGAAAAAAGCTTAATATAAGGAGGAAGTTGCGTAATTCTTTGATCGGCCGATTTAGTCTGACCACCAACATAACCCTTTCGGGATTGTGGATAATATCGTGTCTCAGTGTCCCTCGTTGTTACCCAGTATAAGGGGGAGAAACTCTGCGGCCGTTAAGTAGAGTGAAATCGTGCTTAAAGAAGACAATTCTCCGAGATAAATGTACAGTAAACATTGCGTTCAAATGTGTGGTAAAATTGCGTTAATTTTTCATTGAAGATGACTTTCCTGAAACGCTGAAACGTGTTGTTTTGAAGCGTTGGAAAACATTTGTAGTATGATCTAAGACTCTTTTGGCTTGTAGTCCCTCCAGCTGGTTGTCATGGAGGAAAAAGAGCCGAACAAAGTCTACTGGTGGGTCTCGAATCCCCGTCCATCTGATATCTGGATATTGACTCTATCCACTAGGCTACAGCCCTTGATTCAGTTTCTTAGTTTTAGGAGATTAACAATGTTATAACAAGTGTAAGTTTGCATTGTATTCGCTACTGCTATTGTGTATACTCGAAGCATGTTTATCTCGTTGCGGTTGAGCAGTGAACTTGGGCCGTTTATGGTCGGCTTGGCCCGTACAAAAGAATTTTATAACAAATCAGCATTCTTAGCAAGTGTAATATAAAATCTATTAACGCCTTGTTATAATTAATATAGAACGAGTTAGGTTGTTTTCTATACTTCAGAACCTGATAATAATAAATCTTTTAAATCAAGAGGAAGAAGTTGTTCTGAAGATGTCTTTCCCTTACCTTCAAAAATGGCAATTTAATTGTCTGTTTTAGCCCCGTACCCAGCAGACTTCCCAGATCAAACTCACATTTCAGCGACACCTATCAGTAAGGTCAAAACTTGAACATTTTTTTTTCAAGTTTAAAGTATTCTACTACTAAGTTGTGAGGTTTTGTTAATGTGGTTGAAACTTTGCCTAACCCCGGCAATTAACGAGCACGAAGTTTGGTTGACTTCGAACGACCAACTTCTATGAAAAGTCGGAGACCATAGCCACTTCTCCTCGCTCGGCCCTTTTCATTCTGGGCAGAAATTTTCATCAATTCTTACTGATGACGCGTAGAAAAAAACTTATGCAAACGAGCGATAAGCGGATGATCAATTTTTAACCAAAACAAAAACTTCTAATTAGGAGATCGTAAGGCGTAATTTAAACCCTCGATCTATCATTTGCTGATAGCATTTCTTGGTACGCCTGCAATAACAAATCAACAATATCCGCTCATCGCAAAATTTAAAAATTATTGGAAAGAACTCATAACCCCACCCCCTGGAGTTTTACCCACTCCACTTATTTTACTTTTACAATATTATTTGATCACAGAAACTATGCACGGGGAAGTAAAAAAAAACTATTGTTGTTGATATTTTTGCCATGAAGATTTTACGGTTGGGATTCACTCATTTACGAATATGAAGATTGAGGTGGGGGGGGGGGGGGGGGGGGTTTAACGTCATTACGCAGCAAGAGTATGTTTTGTTTTTGGGCACCTCAGAACGTAACGTTTTTCTGTCTATGATTTTTATTTTTTCCATCTTGAATTGCAAGCAAAAAAACTGAATTTTTTTTCGAGTTGTTGATTATTTCCTTCTTGAACAGCAAGCAAAACAAGATGATTTTGTATTTTTACAGCTCCTTATCCTGTAGCACGACCAGTAGAGCTGGCGTCATTTTCTGCACAATTTTACCAAGATATCATCAACCAGGAGGAAATCACAGATGCGTTCTCTGATCACGTCATCAGCACTAGTTGCTGTTTCAATGTTCCCGAAAACCCGAAGAAAGACATTGTAATTGAAGAGTTTAGGACAAAATTCAAACTTCAGTACAGGTTGTGCAGTTATGTTGAGGCAAGAAAACGCACTACACGGAGTGAAAAAGGATCTCATCCTGCTCACATTTCAATTGGATCGAACAGGTTCCAATTTATTCTTTCCCATTTTGAACCGTAAGCATTTTGAACCAGGCTCCAAATTCTTGTTCCAATTCTGGTTCTGTTTCAGTTCTGGTTCGCAAGTTTCTAAACACAAAACGCACTCCAGTATTTGTCTGCTTACTGCTGAGTATGAATACGCGATTGACTAAGTAAAGACCGCACTCCCAAATTTTTGTTGAACTTTTGGCTCCCAACTTTCACTTTTTAATCAGTCGCCAAAAATTCAGCGTCGCAGATAACCAGCCGAAAGGACCATTTCTGGTACAAAATTGGTTATAGTTTTTGGCGCGCGCTCAAAATTGGCATACACTCAGGGTTCATAATTACAATTATTTTTCACGAAATTTGTGTAAAATACGATCATTTCCAAATTATACTGTTTCATTTTGAAATTGATTTTTTAAATACTGCTTCTTGTATACACATTTTTATCCGCGGAAACCTAGCTAACACTAAGAAAAGAAACATAATATTTAGTATTCGTTATTAGTCGGCAAATATTTCGGGTCACAATCAAATTTCAGCCCAAGAACGAAGATAAGTCATTGAAACATGCTACACCTTGGGTTCCTCTCTCTCTCTCTCTCTCTCTCTCTCTCTCTCTCTCTCTCTCTCTCTCTCTCTCTCACCGAAGTTATGCTGAAAAAAAGTGTTTCATTATGTTTTTTGACTTATTTTTCATCTTATCATCATCAATTGAAAATTTTAACAATCTTGCCTATACCAGTATCCCAGTTATCTCTAAAAAAGTATGAGCCTTGTCTGTTCAATTGGATGCCACCAAACAGCTGCAAAACGGGCCCTTTTTGTCAGAGAAGGGGTGGAGTTTATGAATGGGGCTAGCATTCCTTTATTTTCTTCGGAAAATAAAAAAGATTGCATTGCTATAGGATGTTTAATTCTCGTAGCTATTAAAAAGACCCGAGCCAACCCAATATTTTTAGCAAGAATTGGTGTACCGACTAAAAAAACTCAATCTGCGGCTCGTCTATTATGCGTTTTCAAGTAATGCAGCGTTTGGAACATTTAGATAATTTTTTTTCAATCTGCGAAAATGCACCGATTAAACTAGCTTTCGTAAGTGTTCTCGGATGTTGAGATTCTTCACGTAGATTGGCGCACTTACCGAAGAATGAACATTTTGTCAAAGTTTATTGAAATTTATAGAAACAGCAACCATTCCAATTGTACCTCAATTTTCATTAACGAAATTCAACTTTGCGTATCTTTCGTAGTGACTGAGACGCCAAAAATTTTCGCCGGAGGCAATTCTAAAAATTTATTCGGCTGTTTTGCAGATTGGTTTGACTTTTTGTCAATTTCGCAATTATTTGGCATTCCTTACTTGCTGCAATCTGTTATAACACATTAAAATTGTTTTTTGTGTTCTCTTGTCTGTGGCAAGTCGACATTTTGTCAAAAGCGCCTTTTGGACAAAAGTGACAGCTAGTAGTATTGAGAAAAAAAAGACAATTTGCACCAAGAGGCAATGAGAGGTTTGAAATCTCGTCCAGTGGCCTTCATGAGACGCCGATAACCTTCATGAGATTTGTGAACAGTTCATGTTTCGGTTCTGGCAATCATGGAACACGTATCAGCACAATTTCGACTTACTAGTTAAAAACTACTGATTGTCGCTGGTGCAACTTATCATTCTTTCAAAAGTTTTCGAACTGTAGTGTTTGACCAATTGTCGCTGCTTTCGACCAACTTTCGTCTCGACCATTTGTCGCTCTCGGCCAGTTTTCGCTTATGGCCTAATAGAACTTTCGACCAGTTGTCGTCTCAAGCTTTTTATCGTACAGTATGGAAAGCAATCATCCTTCCTTCGAAGGATTGCATCTACCTGAAAAAATTTGTGTAGAATAGTTTCTGGTAGTGTTGGAGTAAACAAATTTTCTTCGTACTTGTCATACCTCGATGTATGATCTTCTAATTCCAGGATCCGAATGGATCGGCAAACCGATATTCTAACGCGAAGCGAGATAAAACAACTAGTTGGAACCAATGTTAATTCATGGTCTGACCGATCATTCGGTCGTTGTTTGAGAGAAGATCTCTCAAGGTCGACTGACTAGCCATATGTATGGTTATAACATACATTAACATAAAACATATGTATAAATATATATAACTAGGTTTTGTCGGTCCATGCCGGATGACATTCCCCCTTGAGACAATTTTAGTTTACTAATTATACATACGAATTGAGTTTTAGGGTTCACATGGGACCGTTGTAGTTTTTTGAGTTAAGAGTCCCCGTGGGACTTTGAGTGTTTGTTTATTTTCCTTCTTTTGATGGTTCCTCCTCTTGTTTATTGTGTTCCTCGTCATCCTGCATTTCATTGTCGTCAATCTTTTGTTTCTTCTCGTTTTCTTTGAAAAGTAGGATCTCATTGTTGTTGTCTACCATGTCTTCTTCGGTTGGTGACGTCAGGTCCACCACTTCGGTGTGTTTGGTGCCTAGTTTTGGGCTGATGGCTTCAATAAATTTTAGGCGGGCTTTATATTGTGGGGTCTTATCCGTAAAACCCATCTCTTGAATTCGAGTCTTTAAACTCGGGTATTCTGATTTTGGTTGCTCGGGTGGCGAGTCTATCTCAAAGCGAATCTCTTTTGTTTTCCCGCTGCCCGCTGACTCAGTTATCGTGTTTATTGGAATGGCATTTCCAAATGCATTTGTCAGCGCCAATTGTCGATTTTGTGCAGACTTTTTTTGTGGTTCTGGTGGTGTTGGTGGTGTTCCTTTTTTATTTTGACGTTTTGGCGAAGGGGCTACATCCTCCAAAGATGTGGTGAAGTGGTTGTCGTCCGAATGACTTGATGAATTCTCCAGTGTTCTTGTTGTTGTGGCTTTTTGTATTGGCACCTCCGACTGTAACGTCATCCCTCTAGTTTGTGGTTTTGCTGGTGGTCGTCCACCAGTTCTCTTCCCCGTAGCCTTTGCCTTTCTCTTTGTTGGGCTGCTTGTTTGTTGTCGTGATTGCTTTTTCGTTATCTTCTTTGGCAAACCCGTGGTTTCAATTTCTTCGAAAATTGCGTGTTGTGGCGCGGTGTGGTTTTCAATGTCAAAGAAACGTAGACATGATCCAGTTCTCCGTGCGGATTTATACGCAACATAATCACTAAGCCCAGAAGGTATAAAAGGCCCGTAAATTAGAGGGTTCGGTGCAAAAGCTGTTCCGCTATTTCTTAATAACCTTGGTTGTTTTCCGAATGTTTGTACCCAAGCGGTGTGTGGAGTATATGTCAAAATTTTCCCATCAACTGTTATATATCTTTGTTCGAGAGTTTTTGGGTTTTTCACTTTCGTTGCTATCCTAATTGATTTCCAGGCCACCTGCTCTTTACGTTTCTTAGTATGATGTGCGTCTATTGTTCTCTGTATCCCTTGTTATCTTACTTTAAGCTTATCTTTTGCTTAGTCTATAACTTTAAGACCTGCACCTGTTTTCTGTTGTGTCGGAGAGTTTTGAATTTTCTTTGGCATTTGTGGGCTTGTCTTTCCTTTCTCCTGAACTGACACCTCATCTTCTGATCATCTCTGGAGATCATGCATGATCTCAGCGGGTAGGGGCGGCTTTGTTAATTTCTTTCTATATAAACATGCATGTTTTGCGTTTTCCCAATTTAAGTAATTTGGTGTACTACTTGATGCGATATTCGATAACGGAGTGTTTGGTTATCGGCCCATGTGTGCCTCAAGTAGTGAAATTTTTGTGATGCCGTGTGGTGTGATCCGCAATGTTTTTTTATCATCTCCGCTACATCAAAGGCTAGCCGGTATGGTGTTTGTTTTGTCAATTCTCATTACCGCTAACCTGTGTTTTAATGTTTGTATCATTCGCTCAACTACCTCTATTGCCCTGTGATCGTCTACCGGTGCAAAAAGTAATTTCATATTATTTGAGTTACAAAAAAGTTGAAATTTTTTTGCTCTGAAATTTTGAGCCTGAATCTTAATCTTCGTGGTACACCGTTGTTGGAAATATAGCGCTGCATGAACTTAATAGCAATGTCTGCTGTTGTGTTGGAAACAACTTTTGCTGTGGGAAACTTTGACCATTTATCTATGGCAACCACAATATAAGCATCCTTATTTATTTCATCAGGGAGGGATCCTGCGAAATCTAACTGAACTTCCTCGTTAGGTTCTACTACCGGTTCCATAAGAAATGAATGTTTCTTTCCTAAGATGGGTTTTAAGTTTTTACGTTGTTCCATACACTGCTTGCAATTTTGTGCCATGTGGACAATGGTTCGGTGTATGTGCGGAAACCAGACATGTTGGCATAGATCCAACATGGCCGCCGATCCAGGATGAGTTAAATCTAGACTATCAAGAACTGTTTGTTGCAATTGAGTTGGTATTACTATCCTCTGGTCAATTAGTAGACTGTCTTCGCCGACGTGGAGCCGATTTCTAATGTTGTGCCAGTAGGGTCCATAAGAAGTTTTGATAGCCTCCCAATCCCTTTTCTTGACAAAATTGATGATTGGGCGGAGGTTGCGGTCTTTTTTTGTTGCCGAGGCAATGAATCGTACTCCCAGCACCTTTTGAAGCTTCTTTCTGAACAGTGGGGTGTCTTCCTCGGTTTCCGTTGTATTTGTGGATCTTTCAATTGTTGCCACCACTCCATCAGTGATCAACTCATGGCTGGCCTCGAGTGACGTATTCTTTGTCATCGTTGGGGGTGCCTCTTTGTGACTCGTCTCCTCTTGTATAGTCTTTGTTGGGTCCACGCAGCTCACCCAGACTTCATCGTCCGATTTTTGTTCTCCGGATAGTTTTGTTTGTGTGGCTTTAGAAATGACTCCGGTCTCAGTCTGGCAGAATTTTGATTCTTTTGGGCAGGCGATTTTTTGGTCTCGGTTTCTTTTTTTTTTTGCGCCGTCTGGTTGGTCCGGTGGTTTTCTGTATCATCGCTAAAAACGATTTTTGGAAAGTTTGACTTCTTCCGGGTTTCCTCCGCTTTCTATATGACTTCTCGTGCATCCTGTACTTGCGTGAAACTTTCGGTGTTCGATTGTTTCCTTGAACTGCTTTTCTTTCCTTTGCCGGTTGGTTTTTTGTTCCAACGCGGATCGGAAAGACTTTCCTCCCTGTCCGACGATCCTTGCCCCCGATCAGTCGACTCGGTATATTGTTGTTATGGGATTTTTAGAGGATCTGAGCTTTTCAGTTCCGAGGGGATGAAACCTCCCGTGAATCCACGCGTATCTGATCGTCTGTTCATTTCGCAGTGAATAAGGTGGACGGTTTTTTGAGCTGGTTTAAGTGTTTCTGATTAAGAATGACAGAGAGCTGACTGTTTGTTGGCGATTTTCGAGTGAGAGTGAAATCAAATTTTAGTTCGCAATTGACCGTGATTGGAATGTTTGGAATGTTCGTTTGTTAATTGAGTGTTTGATATAGCGTCTAATAACCCTTTGTTTTTCGCGCGTTTTTTGATCAGTTCATACGGTGCAATGTTTTGATTGGCTAGATTCTTTAGAATGACGTTGTCAATCAATTCGAGGTTGTTTATGAATGCATTAATTGATGCTACAACAAATTCCTCGTCATACTCGCTGGGGGGTATTGCCAATCCAACTGGATTTCGGGATATATAGTCTATCAATCCCATTTTATTTCCCGCAAGATGTTTGATATCAAAGTGAAATGGCATTAATCTATCAATCCACCGTGTTAGCCTACTCTGACTCGTTTTTGATCTTTCGCTTGTATTTAGAGGGCTGATTAAAGCTTGGTGGTCTGTAGGGACGGTAAATTGATTTCCATACAGATAATATTTGAAATGTTCGATATCCCAAACTTTTCCTAATATTTCGAGTTCGTTTACGGAATATTTTTCTTCGAGGGAGTTTAAGAAACGTGATGCGTACGCTGCAGCTATCCAACCCTTTGGTAAACTTTATTCTAACGCTGCCCCTAAACCTGTGTTAGATGCGTCACAAACTATGCGGGTTTCTAATTGATGGTCAAAATGTTTATTTTGAGTAATTGCAGCTACTAGTTTTAGTATGGTTTTGAAAGCTATGTTATGTTCCGTGGACCACTCAATTGGTTTTTTCTGTTCTGTTTTTTTTTTAGCAATGGACGGAGTGCAGCAGTTGCTTGTGCTAAATTTGGTATATATCGTGTGAGGTGGTGTATTGACCCCATAAAACTTTTTGGTTGCTTAAATGTTTTTGGTGCTGATAGTTTTTCTATTGCTTCGGTTTTCTTAATGAGCGGTGTTGTGCCTTCGCTATTAATATTGAATCCTAACCACTCAATCTGTTTGCAAGCGAACTTACATTTCTCAACTGCAATCGCAAGGTTTTCCTCATCTAATTTGTCCAACACTGCTTTCAGCTTCTGTTGATGTAGTTCGGTAGAACCTTTCGTAACTATCAGTATATCATCTAAGTATGCATATGTGTTTGTGCAGTTTGTCAAAGTTAGATCAAAGGCTTTTTGGAATTTGGCTGGCATGTCTGTGAAGCCGCAAAATCCAGTTTGGAATCGATATGTTCCTGTTGCATTGCCACTGATTAAGCTGAAATTGCACTGTTCGCGTGTTTTCTGGTCCAGCGGGATTTGAGAGTATGCATACCGAAGGTCAAGTTTTGAAAACAACGTGTGTTTTGTTTTGTCTGATTTCACTACTTGTGCGATGTTATCTTGTAATAGATCAATATTGGGCATTTGATACTTGTTTTTATGAATAAATTTGTTGATTTTCTTTGAATCCAACGCAAGTTTGCCTGTTTGATCTTTTTTTACAGTAATGAAAATTGGGCTGATGAATTGTCTATCCGAACGTTTATCCAATTCGATAATGTGTTTCTGATCAATCAGTTTGCTTAGTTCTCCCTCCACACGTTCTTGTAAATGTATCGGAAAGCGGCGACGTTTTTGTTGTATCGGAACGAATTCTTTAATAAACTGTGTTTTCATTGTATGATTCTTGGATTTTCCGATACGTACGCACAGTTGTGCGAAATTTTCTTTGATCCATTGTTTAATTGCGGGATCAAACTCTTCCTGTTTTCGTATGGCATGTTCGTTATGTTTTTGATGTTCTTGGATTAGTTTAATACCGATTTGTGGTAACAAGTTTCTTCCTATAATGTTTGCTTTCTTATCATCGACCACGATGAGTGGAGCTGATTGAATTTTCCAGCCCCTTGACTGGATAGCAATAATCAATCTACCCTTTGGAACGATCGTTTCACCGTTGTAGCACGCTAAGTTTCGCGCGGAGTCTCTTGTTGGGATAGTTTTAATCATTGCCTCTTTGTTATTTTGTTGAAGGTGCCGTGCGGTTTTTTCGTTGAGAAAAGACATTGGGCTTCCCAAATCAGCAATAGCAAACAATTGTTCTGATTTTGTTTTCATTTTGACAATGTGCCCGTTTAAGTCGTCCTCTGATAGTGTTCTTGTGTTTTAAATCTCGAATGATTCTCCGATTGCCAACACCGAAAAGTTATCTATTGGGTAATCCTCCCAACCGTTGCTGGAAGAAAATTCGGCAAATGCCACTGGATTGTTTTCTGTTTCGAGATTTTCAGTCTCTAGCTCCTCCTCTGTATCTTCTAGATAGTTTACTTGTGTGGAACGAAAACTTTAGCGAATTGGCCCCGTTTGGAGCATTTGGCACATATTTTATCTTTTGCTGGGCAGGACTGTAAATGGTTTTGATTATATTGATTTCCGCATTTATAACACTGTTTTGACTACCTGTATTGGTATTTCTCTGTTGTCCTCTGTTGTTTTGTGACCCACTTGGGAACGGTCGTCCTCGAGTACCTCGTCCTCTCTGTGCGTTTTGATTGTTAGAGTAGTTAGCGCGACCCCGCGTTTTTATGTAGTTAACCGGTTCTTACTTTGGCGTAATTTGCTGTCCTCCGAAAGGGTTGGTTTTTATAGTGCGACTATGTTTAATTCCTTTTTCTCTACGTATAGCATATTCATATGCGTCTTGTGGGGTACTGGTTTGTGCTAATAATTCTTCAGGTATTTTGTCATTGTTCATGTGTGCGGTGAACATGTCTTAAACCCATTCATCCTCGCAATCCCCACAATCCGCTCGCGATGCTAGTTCCACGAGGCCTGAATGAAATTGCTCTAAGCTCTCTGTTTTCTTTTGCTTTCGACAGATGGAAATGTACCTTTTGAAAGCGATTGTTCTAGTTGTTACAAAAATATCCTCGAGGGTTGTCATTAGTTCTTGTGCGGAGACAGTGTACAAAGTACTCCTTTCTCTCGTGCTTTTATTACGTGGTTCTCCCAACTAACTCTTTTTTCTTGGTTTCTGACTTCTCTATTCTTCCTTTGTGCCTCGATTTCTCCCGTGATTTCAACCTCTTACATTGGTTCTGGAGGTTCGACTAATGCTGGTCGGGCTCTTAATAGATTTCGTACTTCTTTCCCATCTTTCGCAAATATAGCCATTTCCATTATTGCTGCTCACTTAGACCACTCTAGTGGTGGTTCAACAGATGCCTTCTCCCAGAACGGGTTTATGTTGAGTGGGTTTTTAGAGTATCCTGCTGGCTGCGCCATGTCATACCTCAATGTATGATCATCTAATTCCAGAATCCGAATGGATCGACAAACCGATATTCTAACGCGAAGCAAGGTAAATAGCTAGTTGGAACCAATGTTAATTCATGGTCTGACCGGTCATTCGGTCTTTGTTTGAGAGAAGATCTCTCAAGGTCGATTGACCAGCCATATGTATGGTTATAACATACATTAACATAAAACATATGTATAAATATATATAACTAGGTTTTGTCGGTCCATGCCGGATGACAGTACTCAAAGCCATTTTTTTGTTGTGTCCAAGTTTTCCTGTTACGGATTCCGAGACAGCATAATATTATGCTTCATATTTATAAGTGTTGGTTTAAGAATTTTGCAATTTTTACGTAAAATCTGCTGTTTTTTTTGAGCCATGCAGTCTTTTAACTATTTCTTCGTGGAATCCAAAACAGCTAAGAAGATCGAAGAAAACTAGCAGTGTTGCAGAGTCCGCGACAATTCTGTTTTCGGCCTGTTGCGGAATCCGCCTACAATTCACAAAATACACAATTTGGCCTCGTAATGATTTTCACGTAATGACTTCCCATTTGGCCTCGTAATTTGTATCAAACTTCTAGAAAAAGATCTCAACTGGTACATAAAAAATTGATTAAAAAAAGTCCTCGGAAATCGAATGCTTTAGTTTCGGAGAAAGTCGAACCTGATCCATTTCTGATCTAATGCTCGATCAACTAAGGTCGAAACTAGACATCGCGCGACACACCGAGCATCTCCTATTATGACGTCAAATTCGGTTTTTTAACTGAGCACAGAAATTTGCTCAAACGTGTCTGGAGTCCGCAGTCTCATCTTCTGCACGTTGTTGTGGTTTTTGTAGCTGAAATTCAAAGTTTCCTACGCAAAATTCTGACAAAATATCCAGCGGAAATCCAGCGAAAAATTTTTATACATTGATAAAAAATCCGCTTAGTGTAGTCTTTGAGCATTTTTGTTCCATTGCAATTCAGCATTATTATGTGGAATCCAATTCAAATTTTGCGAAAAAAAAACTAATTTCGTGGAATCGGAAACAGTAGAAAAAACGTACAAAAAAATGGTGTCGTAATTAAACAAGGGTTAGAAAGGAGTCGGTTTTCTGACTGTAACTCTCAACAAAGAAGAAGTTGGTGATGTTTGCGATTGTATGCTGGTTTTCAAAATCTAGCGGAAAAAAATAGCCCTGGTTGACCTGCCATAGATGATTACCGCTGGCAGATCGAATTGTTTCCTGATCAGTGGCCATTTATTCATGATCAGGAAGTATGCATGATCCATGATTGGTCTGACTTAAATGCAGTTTTTATTTTCAGTGATCTGTGGTCATATGATCTGAAGCCCTCCTGTGATTGGTGGGAAGGATCACGGGAAGTTGAAACATCGCGAAAAGTACACACATGTCATGCATGTAACGGCCAGAAATTCGACAGGTGTGTAAAACCTTTTAAGCTTACATTTAATGAACAATGATTTACTATTCAAATTGAAATTTGAAAACTGAAATTGAAATTAAAATTGATTCAAACGGTTTCAATTTAAAAAATGATTATAACAACTGTTTTAAATCACAGTCATACAGGCAACTGTTTTCACAAAACTTTTTTCTTGGCTGTTTTTTAAGATCAGGCACCGCGCAATCATTCGATACGTCAAACATCCGAAAAACTAAAAAGCGTTAGAAACATCCAAAAAATGAAAAAATGTTAAGCATCCGAAAAACTGCTTTACTAGGTCAAACCTCCGACATGTTTCAAAAAGTAGAGCAAAGATTCAGGTTTTGTCGTTTGCTTAAAAGGTATTATATTGGTCGAATAAAAGTGACAGCAGAGTCGCGGCGAGGTATCCCGATCTTGGCCAACTGTTGGAAAGGTTCTCTATGAAAACAAAGATAGCCGGGTTACTCTGCAAGTAGCACAGAATGTTCCGACCATAGCTTATTAAAAGAAACAATGGGGTCGATTGATAGATCTTTTTGTTTCAATTAGTAATTAAAGTTATAAGTCCCGGTTAGATTTCATAATAGATCATAGTCGATCTACTCCTAGAGTAAAAATGATGTTTATATAAACAGATAAATTTAAAAAGATGATTAAATTGAAACGTTTAAAGGTTAAGCACAACTGTTCATCTTGTTTTAACTTTTACCAATGGGAGGGGATATATAATTTATGAACTTAAAACTGTACTCTCTCCTAAAAACTTTTGCCGAGAGTTAATTAAAAAGTTATTGTCCGCTGCTCGTCGAGAAAAGGGCATAATGTCTAGTGCCTGCTGTCAGTTGAGAGTTGGCAATTACCAGTGCGGTTGCTCTCGGTGTCTGTTTTGATTGTTTTATTAAACTTAATAAAATGTTTTGCTTGAATTCTTTACGTGTTGACTCTACAAAAAAGAAAATTACGATAAAGAAAACTTAGTTTTCAATTTTAATGATTTTTATATTAAAAAATCTGTATCTAGTTTAACTGGAGAAACTCATAATATTTTAACCTGCCTTAGGAACTTTAAAATTCGGAGCAGTGGGAAAATCATCTATATTCAAAGCCAAAAAAATAGACACACCCAATTTGACTAACGTCGTGGATAAATATTAAGTTCCCTCAATCATCCGTTAAACTTAATTAAAAATCATTTCCAATATTACAATACTATTAAAAAATACAACTATTTTTTTTCAAACTTTTGTCGTTTTTTTCGGCGTGTTGCGATGAAAGGAGCTGAACAAGAAACTAGGGGTTAGATATATTCTACAGCCATACTAAAATAAACAAATTGAAAAACAATTTTTTCTTAAAAATTACTAGAAAAGCGAAAAAATCACACAAAAAATTTTCGATTTTTTTTGAAGTTTGCTGACGTTTTTTGAGTTTTTGAAAAATTGATTCGAAAAATGCGCTAAAAGACTCGAAGTAACTAATTTTACCCGAGTAAAACTAAAATTTTACTATTAAGTTAAGCTATTCTTATTTTTTAAACAATTAATCAATTAAAACAAAACTGCTCGCTCGCTCTATTCGCTAGAAATCAGACGAAAAACCAAAATTTTAAACCGGTTTTTCTCGACACTGGGTAAACTTTTTCAAAATATTTAAATATGGTTCGAATCACAACTTTAAGAGCTCTAAAATGATATATCACTCAACCCAGTCCGATGATTATTTGTGGTACTTGATTTCGCGTGGAAAAAGAAAAACACACGCGAGTACAAAAGTCCTCCGGAACAATTTGAAATCGGCGTATTGAAACATCTTAACTTTGAATTATTTGAACGACATATTATAACGTAATTATTATATAAGTTCGGATGTTTGTCGTTGCGGACGGATGTTTGACATATCGGATAAATGCCCTATGTCCTTTCATTGTCAGATTTTCAAAGTGTTCAAAAATTAGTTATTTGAACAATTAAGTTAATTACCTAATTCACTACAAGGTGTGGTAACATCAGAAAGTTCAATTAATAATGTAATCAAAGACATCAATTGCGTAATCCACTTCAAGAGGTAGTAACTTCAGAAAATTTTAGAACTAAACCTCGGTTATCATATTTAATGATGTTATTACATAATCCACTCAAATGTGTGGTAACTTCAGTAAGTTAAGCAAATAAGTATGTAATCATTGACGTCATTACATAATCCAGTACAAGGTGTGGTAACTTTCAAAAAGTTTCAGAAGTAATTAGGTTATCTCATTTAATGAGGTTGTTACATAAGCCACTACAAGATGTGATAACTTCAGAAACTTAGGCGAATAATTTGTAATCATTCAAGTTATTGTATAATCCACTACAATGTGTGGTAACTTCAGAAACTATGCAAATAGTTATGTAATCATTGGCTTTATTACTTAATTATGTAATCATTGGTTATTACATAATTCATTACAAGGTGTGGCAGCTGTCACGGCACTGGAAGAGTGGGCGAAGATGGCAATGAAGCTACTTGTGGTAGTTGCAGCGGCAGAGGCTTCAGAGAATGCTGCGCTTGCAATGCGACAGGATTCATCACGTACGTCGTTACAATGTTTTTTTTTTGCAAAATTAAAAAAAGTTGTTCCTCGAAGTTTTTACAATATTCCATTATTGTGGAATTACCTTTGCTAGGAAAATTACCTTTCAGGTTTTTCATTCATTTTTTGTCGACCAAATCAGAGGCTGATCTATATTTTTTTCTCGAATGGGAATTTTCAAAAATTTTACGAAAATTTTGTCGACTTTTTTTCAGGTCTATAAAAAACTATAAAAACCCTTTTTCAACAATTTATTTGGGGAGCGCTCCACCTTCAAAATAAGCATATATTCGATCCGAAGGCTCCTATAGAAAATTTTAGGGTTTGTCGGCCAAAATCTGATGTCAATTAGGCGTTAAATTTTTTGAGTTAAATGTTCGTATTTTTGTATTTAAGAGATATAAATTTGGTTGTTGCCGAATATAAAGAGAAAGATGACTTCCACTTCGAGGGATCTCAAGTGGGGGTTCCAGATGAGAAGCTTGAAGACGTCAGTGGAATAAAGATGTTCAATGACGAGCAGTACCCATTCATACCCCCCATTCCTCACTACCCCGAATCAGCCACTCTAGATGGTGCTGTAATGAGTATACTTCAGAAACATCACGAGAAATACGCGGTCAAAAAAAGCGACTACAAACGAGTTCTGAAACAGAAGCACTCTTTGATGGCTATTCCTGTATCTGAGGTGGATCTAACTTACAAGGAGAAAGAATACAAGGCATGGGTGTATGGATCAGAGAAAAAAGTGTATTGTCCAGAAATGAAGAAATGTTGCTCGATTTTGTAGATTCGTCTTTGTATAATTACCCAAAAAATACAGTTAATTGCACAAAAAAAATTCAGATTTTTTCAGGTTTTCCTGTGTTAATCTCTTTTGAAGGAGCATTTTGCACAATATACCCCAAACGAAGGTTAAAGGGGAAAATCGATTAAAAGCAGAGCGCTATGTCTCTCAAAAACGCTGAATAAGGGCGGACGTTCGGGAAGGTTTTTGCAATTTTTGACTTAAAGTTTTGACTACGCTAATTCGTATCAGTCCATATAACTGTTTCAATAATTCAAGCATTATTATCCACGAAAAATTTTGAACAGAGTGAGCAAAAATTTCCATTTTCCCGCTCAATCTGTTTTAGTTGTTAGTCAATAACAATTGATGACTAGAAAACAAGTGATAGAAAATTGGGTCATTTTCAAATTTTTGCAATTTTTTCGGTGAACTGATAAATATTTTTTTCTTAGTTGCAGTTTTTGATAGAACTATGATCTCTTTTTCGATTCATTGCAATAATCATTTGTTGAACAAAATGATTACAGTCTGATTGTTTTTGCTATTTCCAGAGCAGGTCATTCAGAGAGCAGCTCGCTAAAATTTGCTAAGCTATTAGAATTTGTCAAGAAAAAAACGTTGTTTTAAACATTTAGTGCTTGTTCTGAACTATTGTAGGAGCTTTCTTAATCTCTCCGCATGAAACATAACTTGGCGAAAATGAAACATCTAACCTGAAATATCTAACCTAAAACATCTAACCTGAAACATTCTCTGCAATCATTTTCCCTCTTTTTATCCCAAATAGACCTTTTATTTAGTTGAATACAACTGTGTAATTTTTTGTCCGCGAGAGCTAACTAAAACAAGTCGGTGCGCATCTCCAACAGCTCAAGTTTTTTCACATCACATTATTTGGCAAGTAAATACAAGATTTTCAAAACAAAAACTCCAATATTTTCAAGTTTGCATGCTGCAATATGAAGAATCCAAAAATAACGGTTTCCCTAGAAGCAATTGTACATTTTAGCAACTCCAGCTCGTACAAGTCTTTTGGTTAAGTGTTGATTGATAGCTTTGTGAATCTTTTCATCATCCAAGTTTTTCTTAAATTGTGTCTCGATCAATCATTTATTTGATAACAAAACGAATTTTCACATTTTTAGCAACAATTTTTGATAGAGTATTTTCAATCCTGTCTCTTCTAGCCTTAACGACTATTTAAACAAAATGTTTAACACCTTTTTGAACTGTTTGATACCTTGCAAGCCAAGTTCCATAAAAAAGACAAAGAGAGGAGTGATAACTAACCCACACTCAAGTGTGAAGCAAGTAGTTATTTTTCTTTAAGTTTGTTTCAACAATTCGCTTGCAATTGCATATATTTTTTAACGTTTTCTTCGATACTGTTTTTTCCAATTTCAACGTTTTTGAAATGTGAAGAAAAAGTTGCAAGTTTTGATTTTATTTCATGTGGATTAACTAAATAGCGTGGAACGTATCCAAAAAATATCCAATTTTCGTTTTTGCTAAAAGGGAGGCGGTAGAAAAAACAATTTTTTGTTAGAACTGGTTCTGACTTATTGTTTGGTTTTATCAGACTCATGCTTTTATGATCTCAAGCCCTCCTGTGATTGGTGGGAAGGATCACGGGAAGTTGAAACTTCGCGAAAAGTACACACATGTCATGCATGTAACGGTCAGAAATTTGACAGGTGTGTAAAACCTTTTAAGCTTACATTTAATGAACAATAATTTATTTTTTTAATTTGAAAATTGAAAACTGAAATTGAAATTGAAATTGATTCAAATGGTTTCAATTTGAAAAATGATTAGAACAACTGTTTTAAATCACAGTCAAACAGGCAACTGTTTTCACAAAAAATTTTTCTTGATTGTTTTCAAGATCAGGTACCGCGCAATCATTCGATACGTCAAACATCCGAACAACGAAAAAGCGTTAGAAACATCCGAAAAACGAAAAAATGTTAAGCATGCGAAAAACAAAAAAAATGTTAAGCATGCGAAAAACAAAAAAAAATGTTACAAACAGCCGAAAAACGAAAAAGTGTTAAACATCCGAAACACTGCTGTACTAGGTCAAACCTCCGACATGCTCAAAAAGTAGAGCAAATATTCAGTTTTTGTCGTTCGCTTAAAAGGTATTGTATTGGTCGAATCAAATGTGACAGCGCAGTCGCGGCAAGGTATCCCGATCTGGGCCAACTGTTGGAAAGGTTCTATATGAAAACAACGATAGCCGGTTACTCTGCAAGTAGCACAGAATGTTCCCCTCATAGCTTATTAAAAGAAACAATGGGTTCGATTGATAGATCTTTTTGTTTCAATTTGTAAGTAAAGTTATAAGTCCCGGTTAGGTTTCATCATAGTCGATCTAGTCTTAGAATTAAAGTGATGTTTATTTAAACAGAAAAATTAAAAAAGGTGATTAAATTGAAACGTTTAAAGGTTAAGCACAATTATTCATCTTGTATTAACCTTTACCAATGGGAGGGGATTTATAATTTATGAACATATAACTTTACTCTCTCCTACAAACTTTTGCCGGGAATTAATTAAAAAGTTATTGTCCGCTGCTCGTCGAGAAAAGAGCATAATGTCTAGTGCCTGCTCTCAGTTGAGAGTTGGCAATTACCAGAGCGGTTGCTCTCGGTGTCTGTTTTCATTGTTTTATTAAACTTAATAAATTGTTTTACTTGAAATCTTTAAGTGTTGACTCTACGAAAAAAAAATTGCGATAATTTTAGTTTTCAATTTTTTAGTTTTTGCGAAAATTTGTTTAGTTTTAAATTTTTAAAGAAAAAAATGAGAAAGGAAGACATATGCATTTTAATGATTTTTTATATTAAAAAATCTGTATCTAGTTTATCTGGAGAAACTCATAATATTTTATTCTGCCTTAGGAACTTTAAAATTCGGAGCAGTGGGAAAATCATCTATATTCAAAGCCAAAACAATAGACACACTCAACTTGACTAGCATCGTGGATAAATATTAAGTTCCCTCGATCATCCGTTAAACTTAATTAAAAATCATTTCCAATATTACAAAAGTATTAAAAAATACAACTATTTTTTTTTCAAATAATTGTCGTTTTTTTTTTGGTGTGATGTGATGAAAGGAGCTGAACAAAAAAAACTAAGGGTTAGATATAATATGCAGCCATACTAAAATAAGCAAATTGAAAAATAAGCAAATTGAAAAAGCAAATTCGATTTTTTTTGAAAGTTTTCTGAGGTTTTTTTGAGTTTTTGAAAAAATTGATTCGAAAAATGCGCTAAAAGACTCGAAGTAAACTAATTTTACCCGAGTAAAACTAAAATTTTCCTTTTAATTTAAGCTATTCTTATCTTTTGAACAATTAATCAATTAAAATAAAACTGCTCGCTCGCTCTATTCGCTAGAAATCAGACGAAAAACCAAAATTTTAAACCGGTTTTTCTCGACACTGGGTAAATGTTTTCAAAAATTTTAAATGTGGTTCGAATCACGACTTTAGGAGCACTAAAATAATATATCACTCAACCCAGTCCGATGATTATTTGTGGTACTTGATTTCGCGTGGAAAAAAAAACGCACCCGAGTACAAAGTTCCTCCGGAACAATTAGAAAGTGTATCAGCGACCTATCGAGATTAAAATCGGCGTATTGAAACGTCTTAACTTTGAGGTTTTTGAACGACATATTATAACGTAATTATTATATAAGTTCGGATGTTTGTCGTTGCGGACGGATGTTTGGCATATCGGATAAGTGCCCTATATCCTTTCATTATCAGAATTTCAAAGTGTTTAAAAATTAGTTATTTGAACAATAAAGTTAATTACATAATTGACTACAAGGTGTGGTAACATCAGAAAGTTCAACAATTAATTATATAATCAAAGACATTAATTGCGTAATCCACTTCAAGATGTAGTAACTTCAGAAAATTTTAGAACTAAACCTCGGTTATCATATTTAATGATGTTATTACATAATCCACTCAAATGTGTGGTAATATCAGTAAGTTAAGCAAATAAGTATGTAATCATTGATGTCATTACATAATCCATTACAAGGTGTGGTAACTTTCAAAAAGTTTCAGAAGTAATTAGGTTATCTCATTTAATGAGGTTGTTACATAAGCCACTACAAGATGTGATAACTTCAGAAACTTAAGCAAACAATTTGTAATCATTCAAGTTATTGCATAATCCACTACAATGTGTGGTAACTTCAGAAACTATGCAAATAGTTATGTAATCATTGTTTTAATTACTTATTTATGTAATCATTGACGTTATTACATAATTCATTACAAGGTGTGGCAGCTGTCACGGCACTGGAAGAGTGGGCGAAGATGGCAATGAAGCTACTTGTGGTAGTTGCAGCGGCAGAGGCTTCAGAGAATGCTGCGCTTGCAATGCGACAGGATTCATCACGTACGTCGTTACAAAGTTTTTTTTTGCAAAATTTAAAAAAGTTGTTCCTCGAAATTTTTGAAATTGAGAAAATCTTTGTGGAATTGCCTTTGCTAGGAGAATTACCTTTTAGGTTTTTTATTCATTTTTCAGCGACCAAATCAGGGGCTGATCTATATTTTTCTCGAATGGGAATTTTCAAAACTGTTTCGTAAATTTTGTCGACCTTTTTTCAGGTCTATAAAAAACTATAAAAACCCTATTTCAACAATTTATTTGGGGCGCGCTCTCCCATTCAAAATGATCATACATTCGCTCCGAAGGCTCCTTAAGAAAATTTTAGGGTTGGTCCGCCAAAATCTGATGTCAATTAGGCGTTAACTTTTTTGAGTTAAATGTTCGTATTTTTGTATTCAAGAGATATAAATTTGGTTGTCGCCGAATACAAAGAGAAAGATGACTTCCACTTCGAGGGATCTCAAGTGGGGGTTCCAGATGAGAAGCTTGAAGACGTCATTGGAATAAAGATGTACAATGACGAACAGTACCCGTTTATACCCCCCATTCCTCACTACCCCGAATCAGCCACTCTAGATGACGCTGTAATGAGTATACTTCAGAAACATCACGAGAAATACGCGGTCAAAAAAAGCGACTACAAACGAGTTCTGAAACAGAAGCACTCTTTGATGGCTATTCCTGTATCTGAGGTGGATCTAACTTACAAGGAGAAAGAATACAAGGCATGGGTGTATGGATCAGAGAAAAAAGTGTATTGTCCAGAAATGAAGAAATGTTGCTCGATTTTGTAGATTCGTCTTTGTATAAATACCAAAAAAATAATCAGTTAATTGCACAAAACAAAATCAGATTTTTCCAGTTTTTCACGTGTTAATCTCTTTTGAATTAGAATTTTGCACAATATACCCCAAACGAAGGTTAAAGGGGAAAATCGATTAAAAGCAGAGCGCTATGTCTCTCAAAAACGCTGAATAAGGGCGGACGTTCGGGAAGGTTTTTGCAATTTTTGACTTAAAGTTTTGACTACGCTAATTCGTATCAGTCCATATAACTGTTTCAATAATTCAAGCATTATTATCCACGAAAAATTTTGAACAGAGTGAGCAAAAATTTCCATTTTCCCGCTCAATCTGTTTTAGTTGTTAGTCAATAACAATTGATGACTAGAAAACAAGTGATAGAAAATTGGGTCATTTTCAAATTTTTGCAATTTTTTCGGTGAACTGATAAATATTTTTTTCTTAGTTGCAGTTTTTGATAGAACTATGATCTCTTTTTCGATTCATTGCAATAATCATTTGTTGAACAAAATGATTACAGTCTGATTGTTTTTGCTATTTCCAGAGCAGGTCATTCAGAGAGCAGCTCGCTAAAATTTGCTAAGCTATTAGAATTTGTCAAGAAAAAAACGTTGTTTTAAACATTTAGTGCTTGTTCTGAACTATTGTAGGAGCTTTCTTAATCTCTCCGCATGAAACATAACTTGGCGAAAATGAAACATCTAACCTGAAATATCTAACCTAAAACATCTAACCTGAAACATTCTCTGCAATCATTTTCCCTCTTTTTATCCCAAATAGACCTTTTATTTAGTTGAATACAACTGTGTAATTTTTTGTCCGCGAGAGCTAACTAAAACAAGTCGGTGCGCATCTCCAACAGCTCAAGTTTTTTCACATCACATTATTTGGCAAGTAAATACAAGATTTTCAAAACAAAAACTCCAATATTTTCAAGTTTGCATGCTGCAATATGAAGAATCCAAAAATAACGGTTTCCCTAGAAGCAATTGTACATTTTAGCAACTCCAGCTCGTACAAGTCTTTTGGTTAAGTGTTGATTGATAGCTTTGTGAATCTTTTCATCATCCAAGTTTTTCTTAAATTGTGTCTCGATCAATCATTTATTTGATAACAAAACGAATTTTCACATTTTTAGCAACAATTTTTGATAGAGTATTTTCAATCCTGTCTCTTCTAGCCTTAACGACTATTTAAACAAAATGTTTAACACCTTTTTGAACTGTTTGATACCTTGCAAGCCAAGTTCCATAAAAAAGACAAAGAGAGGAGTGATAACTAACCCACACTCAAGTGTGAAGCAAGTAGTTATTTTTCTTTAAGTTTGTTTCAACAATTCGCTTGCAATTGCATATATTTTTTAACGTTTTCTTCGATACTGTTTTTTCCAATTTCAACGTTTTTGAAATGTGAAGAAAAAGTTGCAAGTTTTGATTTTATTTCATGTGGATTAACTAAATAGCGTGGAACGTATCCAAAAAATATCCAATTTTCGTTTTTGCTAAAAGGGAGGCGGTAGAAAAAACAATTTTTTGTTAGAACTGGTTCTGACTTATTGTTTGGTTTTATCAGACTCATGCTTTTATGATCTCAAGCCCTCCTGTGATTGGTGGGAAGGATCACGGGAAGTTGAAACTTCGCGAAAAGTACACACATGTCATGCATGTAACGGTCAGAAATTTGACAGGTGTGTAAAACCTTTTAAGCTTACATTTAATGAACAATAATTTATTTTTTTAATTTGAAAATTGAAAACTGAAATTGAAATTGAAATTGATTCAAATGGTTTCAATTTGAAAAATGATTAGAACAACTGTTTTAAATCACAGTCAAACAGGCAACTGTTTTCACAAAAAATTTTTCTTGATTGTTTTCAAGATCAAGTACCGCGCAATCATTCGATACGTCAAACATCCGAACAACGAAAAAGCGTTAGAAACATCCGAAAAACGAAAAAATGTTAAGCATGCGAAAAACAAAAAAAATGTTAAGCATGCGAAAAACAAAAAAAAATGTTACAAACAGCCGAAAAACGAAAAAGTGTTAAACATCCGAAACACTGCTGTACTAGGTCAAACCTCCGACATGCTCAAAAAGTAGAGCAAATATTCAGTTTTTGTCGTTCGCTTAAAAGGTATTGTATTGGTCGAATCAAATGTGACAGCGCAGTCGCGGCAAGGTATCCCGATCTGGGCCAACTGTTGGAAAGGTTCTATATGAAAACAACGATAGCCGGTTACTCTGCAAGTAGCACAGAATGTTCCCCTCATAGCTTATTAAAAGAAACAATGGGTTCGATTGATAGATCTTTTTGTTTCAATTTGTAAGTAAAGTTATAAGTCCCGGTTAGGTTTCATCATAGTCGATCTAGTCTTAGAATTAAAGTGATGTTTATTTAAACAGAAAAATTAAAAAAGGTGATTAAATTGAAACGTTTAAAGGTTAAGCACAATTATTCATCTTGTATTAACCTTTACCAATGGGAGGGGATTTATAATTTATGAACATATAACTTTACTCTCTCCTACAAACTTTTGCCGGGAATTAATTAAAAAGTTATTGTCCGCTGCTCGTCGAGAAAAGAGCATAATGTCTAGTGCCTGCTCTCAGTTGAGAGTTGGCAATTACCAGAGCGGTTGCTCTCGGTGTCTGTTTTCATTGTTTTATTAAACTTAATAAATTGTTTTACTTGAAATCTTTAAGTGTTGACTCTACGAAAAAAAAATTGCGATAATTTTAGTTTTCAATTTTTTAGTTTTTGCGAAAATTTGTTTAGTTTTAAATTTTTAAAGAAAAAAATGAGAAAGGAAGACATATGCATTTTAATGATTTTTTATATTAAAAAATCTGTATCTAGTTTATCTGGAGAAACTCATAATATTTTATTCTGCCTTAGGAACTTTAAAATTCGGAGCAGTGGGAAAATCATCTATATTCAAAGCCAAAACAATAGACACACTCAACTTGACTAGCATCGTGGATAAATATTAAGTTCCCTCGATCATCCGTTAAACTTAATTAAAAATCATTTCCAATATTACAAAAGTATTAAAAAATACAACTATTTTTTTTTCAAATAATTGTCGTTTTTTTTTTTGGTGTGATGTGATGAAAGGAGCTGAACAAAAAAAACTAAGGGTTAGATATAATATGCAGCCATACTAAAATAAGCAAATTGAAAAATAAGCAAATTGAAAAAGCAAATTCGATTTTTTTTGAAAGTTTTCTGAGGTTTTTTTGAGTTTTTGAAAAAATTGATTCGAAAAATGCGCTAAAAGACTCGAAGTAAACTAATTTTACCCGAGTAAAACTAAAATTTTCCTTTTAATTTAAGCTATTCTTATCTTTTGAACAATTAATCAATTAAAATAAAACTGCTCGCTCGCTCTATTCGCTAGAAATCAGACGAAAAACCAAAATTTTAAACCGGTTTTTCTCGACACTGGGTAAATGTTTTCAAAAATTTTAAATGTGGTTCGAATCACGACTTTAGGAGCACTAAAATAATATATCACTCAACCCAGTCCGATGATTATTTGTGGTACTTGATTTCGCGTGGAAAAAAAAACGCACCCGAGTACAAAGTTCCTCCGGAACAATTAGAAAGTGTATCAGCGACCTATCGAGATTAAAATCGGCGTATTGAAACGTCTTAACTTTGAGGTTTTTGAACGACATATTATAACGTAATTATTATATAAGTTCGGATGTTTGTCGTTGCGGACGGATGTTTGGCATATCGGATAAGTGCCCTATATCCTTTCATTATCAGAATTTCAAAGTGTTTAAAAATTAGTTATTTGAACAATAAAGTTAATTACATAATTGACTACAAGGTGTGGTAACATCAGAAAGTTCAACAATTAATTATATAATCAAAGACATTAATTGCGTAATCCACTTCAAGATGTAGTAACTTCAGAAAATTTTAGAACTAAACCTCGGTTATCATATTTAATGATGTTATTACATAATCCACTCAAATGTGTGGTAATATCAGTAAGTTAAGCAAATAAGTATGTAATCATTGATGTCATTACATAATCCATTACAAGGTGTGGTAACTTTCAAAAAGTTTCAGAAGTAATTAGGTTATCTCATTTAATGAGGTTGTTACATAAGCCACTACAAGATGTGATAACTTCAGAAACTTAAGCAAACAATTTGTAATCATTCAAGTTATTGCATAATCCACTACAATGTGTGGTAACTTCAGAAACTATGCAAATAGTTATGTAATCATTGTTTTAATTACTTATTTATGTAATCATTGACGTTATTACATAATTCATTACAAGGTGTGGCAGCTGTCACGGCACTGGAAGAGTGGGCGAAGATGGCAATGAAGCTACTTGTGGTAGTTGCAGCGGCAGAGGCTTCAGAGAATGCTGCGCTTGCAATGCGACAGGATTCATCACGTACGTCGTTACAAAGTTTTTTTTTGCAAAATTTAAAAAAGTTGTTCCTCGAAATTTTTGAAATTGAGAAAATCTTTGTGGAATTGCCTTTGCTAGGAGAATTACCTTTTAGGTTTTTTATTCATTTTTCAGCGACCAAATCAGGGGCTGATCTATATTTTTCTCGAATGGGAATTTTCAAAACTGTTTCGTAAATTTTGTCGACCTTTTTTCAGGTCTATAAAAAACTATAAAAACCCTATTTCAACAATTTATTTGGGGCGCGCTCTCCCATTCAAAATGATCATACATTCGCTCCGAAGGCTCCTTAAGAAAATTTTAGGGTTGGTCGGCCAAAATCTGATGTCAATTAGGCGTTAACTTTTTTGAGTTAAATGTTCGTATTTTTGTATTCAAGAGATATAAATTTGGTTGTCGCCGAATACAAAGAGAAAGATGACTTCCACTTCGAGGGATCTCAAGTGGGGGTTCCAGATGAGAAGCTTGAAGACGTCATTGGAATAAAGATGTACAATGACGAACAGTACCCGTTTATACCCCCCATTCCTCACTACCCCGAATCAGCCACTCTAGATGACGCTGTAATGAGTATACTTCAGAAACATCACGAGAAATACGCGGTCAAAAAAAGCGACTACAAACGAGTTCTGAAACAGAAGCACTCTTTGATGGCTATTCCTGTATCTGAGGTGGATCTAACTTACAAGGAGAAAGAATACAAGGCATGGGTGTATGGATCAGAGAAAAAAGTGTATTGTCCAGAAATGAAGAAATGTTGCTCGATTTTGTAGATTCGTCTTTGTATAAATACCAAAAAAATAATCAGTTAATTGCACAAAACAAAATCAGATTTTTCCAGTTTTTCACGTGTTAATCTCTTTTGAATTAGAATTTTGCACAATATACCCCAAACGAAGGTTAAAGGGGAAAATCGATTAAAAGCAGAGCGCTATGTCTCTCAAAAACGCTGAATAAGGGCGGACGTTCGGGAAGGTTTTTGCAATTTTTGACTTAAAGTTTTGACTACGCTAATTCGTATCAGTCCATATAACTGTTTCAATAATTCAAGCATTATTATCCACGAAAAATTTTGAACAGAGTGAGCAAAAATTTCCATTTTCCCGCTCAATCTGTTTTAGTTGTTAGTCAATAACAATTGATGACTAGAAAACAAGTGATAGAAAATTGGGTCATTTTCAAATTTTTGCAATTTTTTCGGTGAACTGATAAATATTTTTTTCTTAGTTGCAGTTTTTGATAGAACTATGATCTCTTTTTCGATTCATTGCAATAATCATTTGTTGAACAAAATGATTACAGTCTGATTGTTTTTGCTATTTCCAGAGCAGGTCATTCAGAGAGCAGCTCGCTAAAATTTGCTAAGCTATTAGAATTTGTCAAGAAAAAAACGTTGTTTTAAACATTTAGTGCTTGTTCTGAACTATTGTAGGAGCTTTCTTAATCTCTCCGCATGAAACATAACTTGGCGAAAATGAAACATCTAACCTGAAATATCTAACCTAAAACATCTAACCTGAAACATTCTCTGCAATCATTTTCCCTCTTTTTATCCCAAATAGACCTTTTATTTAGTTGAATACAACTGTGTAATTTTTTGTCCGCGAGAGCTAACTAAAACAAGTCGGTGCGCATCTCCAACAGCTCAAGTTTTTTCACATCACATTATTTGGCAAGTAAATACAAGATTTTCAAAACAAAAACTCCAATATTTTCAAGTTTGCATGCTGCAATATGAAGAATCCAAAAATAACGGTTTCCCTAGAAGCAATTGTACATTTTAGCAACTCCAGCTCGTACAAGTCTTTTGGTTAAGTGTTGATTGATAGCTTTGTGAATCTTTTCATCATCCAAGTTTTTCTTAAATTGTGTCTCGATCAATCATTTATTTGATAACAAAACGAATTTTCACATTTTTAGCAACAATTTTTGATAGAGTATTTTCAATCCTGTCTCTTCTAGCCTTAACGACTATTTAAACAAAATGTTTAACACCTTTTTGAACTGTTTGATACCTTGCAAGCCAAGTTCCATAAAAAAGACAAAGAGAGGAGTGATAACTAACCCACACTCAAGTGTGAAGCAAGTAGTTATTTTTCTTTAAGTTAGTTTCAACAATTCGCTTGCAATTGCATATATTTTTTAACGTTTTCTTCGATACTGTTTTTTCCAATTTCAACGTTTTTGAAATGTGAAGAAAAAGTTGCAAGTTTTGATTTTATTTCATGTGGATTAACTAAATAGCGTGGAACGTATCCAAAAAATATCCAATTTTCGTTTTTGCTAAAAGGGAGGCAGTAGAAAAAACGTTTTTTTGCTAGAACTGGTTCTGACTTATTGTTTGGTTTTATCAGACTCATGCTCCCAAATTTATTCAAGTTTGTGTCCTTCCATTTTTATTTATTCTCGCCTCACGTCATCTGTTTCTCGTTTTTTTTCCCTTTCTGAAAATCCTGGTCTGTCAAAAAAAGACAAGCTTGTTGACTGAAACAGAAAAGATAATGTCATTTCCTTGCTTCGAGTACTGTTTTGCGGTAATCACTGTTTTGCGGAACGTTCACATTGAAGCTATCAAGGTTTTTCTGTTTATCATTTTTGAAAAAGACTCAGTTCTGCTTTCGGCTTTGGTTTCAAGGTAAAATGATGTTGCCATACTTTTTAAGTCGGCAATTTGATTATGACTAGTTTTGAGTTTTTGCTTGTCTTAATCAATTTCTTTTCTCTGCCGCAGAAAGTCCGCCAGTCATGCCTTCTCGTGTTTTTCTCAGGAAATTTTGTCGCTTTCGCAAAAGGGGTAGAACTCGTAATTTGTAATTTTGTGCTGACTTATTTAGCTAGTCTACGTCCTAATTTAACATAAACACTCCTTTCTTATGATTACATTGAATCTTGTTTTGCAATGCTTTGGGCGTTAGAACAACAGCCTTGTGGTTGTACTACTGCAAAAACTCTGTGATCATGGTCCGTTTTTTTCTAAAACTTTGTAGGTAATTGTAATAGTCACGACCAGATTGGACGTTGAATCTTTAATTGAAGCTTTTCCAGTTCTTGTTGCTCATCAATCTGCTCGTTTTCATGTTCTCATAGTCAGTAAAATTTTTGCCCAGTAGATTATGATTTCTAAATTTGCTAAAAATTTTTTCTAAGCTTTTATTGTTGACAAGTCAAGCTTGGCTGGGTTGTCAAACCACTCATAAAAAAAAGCATTTTGTTTCTCTAGCTCGCCCAGAAATTTCGTAATGCCAAGATTTTGTGCTACTCCAAATTTCATGGAAGTCAATTCAATTGCTTTTTTAATAACAGCTTTTTTTGTGAATCAAAAAGAAGATTAGGTGTAACTTGATCAAATTAAAGTCGTATCTACCTCTGTTGTAAACAAAAACAGGTAAAGTATTAACATATCTCTCAAGATTTTCTTTCAATTCAATCAGTTGATTTTCTGATTTCTCAAAAACTGAGTTGTCATATCTGCTTTCCCATTATATATAGTTCTTGCCTTTAGTTCTGCACCCTGCATTCCACTGTAATGTTCCTTTTTTGTTAATTGTTTTCACTTTGACTTTTTTCCGGGTAACTGTAATCTTTTTGCCTTTTTTGTTTCACCTGTTTTCTCTTCCTGAGAGTCGGAGATTTTGGTTTGTGAGGTGCTGTTGGGCTGTTTTAAAGCAGGTCATTGATGTCGTTTTGGTCAACTTGACCTGTTACAATCCTAGTACCGATTTTGAGCGTTCGACCCGACTCCGATGCATGCTTATGCCAAAATATTGGGATGCTTAGCGGGACATTTTGTTCTGCCAATTGCGCCATGTCTTAAAACTATTTTCACTTACAAACTACAAATGACTAACTCTGACTTCGCTCGGAGCTGTCTTTCAGTTCAGTTGCTTGGAAAAATAGTTTATGCTGATAAATGGCTCCGTGAAGCGACAGTTCGTAACGGTCGACAATTTGTTACAAGCTACAATTTGTAACAATAATTCTGCGCAATATTCCTCTCGTGCCGGGTGTAAGCGCAACGGCGCGAAGTGGAGCAAGCGTATTTTACTTAAGCCAATGCCTCGTTACGAAATGCCGCCAGTTACGAGTTGTCGGCTGTTACGAATTGTCGCCTTACCAAAGGGCTCAACAATTCTCACTAGCACAATCGAACAAAAGTTAATCTGACAACCAAAGGCTGAAAATGCTGGAAATTTTTGCTCAAAATTATAGTAATTTCATGTGTGCTTAGTTTAGTTTAGACTCAGTCAAGAATTGCAGCCAACAGAGCTTAAGCCGAGGATCAATTATTCCCCAGTCAGCGTCAGCAGATAACATGGAGGATAGAACTGTGTTTTTATAGGTCGACATCAATTAGATGCTATGTCAGAATAGGTGGTTCATTGTCGGCATCTACGAAGTCCAGCGGCTCTTATCGACATATATATTTTTTAGAATATGTGCAAAATATTTTTGTTCATTCGGCTTGGAGCGGACTGAAACTTTTGAAAACCAAATAAAATCAAACAAAAAAGGTTGGAAAAAAACGAGTAAAAATTTTCAAGTTTTTGCAGGTTTTAGTTTTGGGTCTTTAAGGATTTTTTTCAACAAACGCCAAAATAGGCTTCAAATTTGTTTTTTTTTGAAAATAAAATTGTACGGGATATTTTTGAGTTATAGACATTTGCGTTTGGTTTTTCGCAACACCAAAAATCATAAACAATTAGTCCAAAAATCAACTATTAACATTACAATGACCGAATAGGATTTGTATAGTTCAAAAAAAATCGATTACAAGGGCAAAATTTTTTTTGTACAAAATTCGAATAGAATACGTATAAAAATATGTTTAGAATCTGTATAAATTCGATCATAATCAATTGAAATGCCTTTATCATGCACCAGAAAAATAAACTAAATTGCCAAAAAATGATTTATATTGTTTGAAAAATCAATTTTTTGTGGCCAAAAACATGATTCACAATCGCAGCTGATTGAGACCACAATATTTTTAACTGCAAATTAAAATCAAGAATTCGTCTAAAGGAATGTGTTTTGACCTGAAAGGTGTCAAATACAAGAAAAGAGGGAGGTTTCTTCTAATTATTTTTTCAATCCTTCACCCAATCAAGATCTAGCAGTACAAATAGAGCTAAGTCAATTCTCCATTTTTCAGGAAAAAAAGGTAAAAGTTAATTTTTCAAGCCAATTTTATTGATTTTGATAATTTTCAACAAAAAAAAAACAAAAAACAAAAAACTTTTGTCAATTCGAAGTTTTTCCTTAAAAAATTTAACAGAAATACTGCGCATTTCTTACAGTAACTTACTTGTCGAAATTGTGTACAAAAAGCTGTACATGATCAGTATTTAATCTGTACCAGTATTTACACTAAAAAATTGATTATTAGAGAATATTGAAACAATTATAATTACTTTGAAATGCATTGGGTCATAATCAGTTTAATAATTTAAAGAAATCCAACATTTAGTTCATAAATATGTACTACGCTGATGAACTTTTATTTGAACTTGCGATAATTGATTGCAATCTTCATGTAGGCATATTGAGTTAGCAAAAATTTACATTTATTGAAATGAATGAACAAAGTTTTTGATACGGGTAACAACCCGGAATAACTAAGAAATTTTATTTGAAAAATTTGTATTTCACAGATTGCAGAAATTTGTCTGCTAGTTCCAGCCTATTTGTTGATCAATTAAAAAAAAAAGCCAAAATGACCTAATTTTGGGTTAAAATTTTGGTTGAGAATTTCGGAGTAAACGATGCACCATAAAAATTCTGATGAAATTCTAAGCAACTTTTGTTCTGTTCATTTTTTGTCTAATCTTAACCCAGTTTGAGAAAAACGTGTTTGAAAACTCAAGTTTTGTTCATTTTGTTTGGATAATTTAAATCAGCACTATCATATTACACTTGAAAAATTTTCAATTGAGAGTTTTACATAATTTATATTAAAGACTATTAAAATTGTTTAGATACGTTGACAACGGCTATGATTTCCCAAAAAGAGGCGAGATCAATTCACAAAAATGGTTGCGTTTTCAATTGTGAGCAGGTTTACGGCATAAATTGG
>NC_087062.1:85357362-85495828 GCF_963678635.1 Symsagittifera roscoffensis
GCTCGAAAAAGCACCAGGAATAAATTGCTAAAAAGTTTCCATCGTTAATAGTTCAGACTCTGTTCTAGTGACAGCGGTGGTTATCTTCTCAACCTAGCTGGAAACAACCCACCTGTTGCGAGGGGGTCCCACAGCACCTAGAATTGAGGACGAGGACATAGAGGTACTATGTGCAGTGGTGAAGGACAGTCCCTGCATACACGAAGTTGACTTGAGATACAACAATCTCACTGACAAGTCCGCCCAACATATCGCCACAATGCTCAAGGTAAAAATAACCCAAGAAAACGATTGCTAGTATGTTCGTATATTGCTAGTATGTTCGTATATATGACTAATGGTCCTTTTTAGATATTATTATCATGAAAGGTTTTACAGATTTATGGTAAAAGTATGACACTTAAGTCTGAAAGACCAAAGCAAAATGAGCTCACTAATGAAGCAAAACTGCTCTTGTCCGAGCAAGGCCCTGAAGGCTTCCCAAGTCCTTTAAGGTGACTAAAGAAAATGTATGATTTCTTTTTCAAACCTTCCCACAGGCGCAAAATTAGGTAAAAAATTATTTATTTTGCATCTAATAGCAAATTATACCAATTAAATAGCTGCCTCAATTGTAGTTTGAATGATTTCTGAGCTGGGCTACTTTGCCAGCACTTTCACCACGCGCCGAATTTTTTTCCCGAATTGATTGTTACAAGGTGGCAAATTTCAATCCAGCATGTTTATTACGAAAAATTGTAGCAGGTGAAAAACTCTAAGCTCTATAATGGGATTCGTTTTAAGCTCTATATTAAAAAAATATCCGTCAAAAATTGTGAACTAAAAAGACCAAATTTGCGTGGAGAAAAATCCACAGTGCACAAATTTTACTTTGAAAGTTGAAGTGGGTACAAGTGTGATAGAGGGGTCCCGTTAAAACCCAAATGTGAGAAAGGGGTCCCAAATTACCTTAATTTTAGGCAAATAAGGCAAATAACTAATTCCAAAAGAACCGTCAGTCGTTTTAAAACTTTTTCTCAAACGTAAACAACTTTCCTCATTCGCGCAACTTATTCGATTCGTTAATTTACATCATCAAAGCACTTAATGGAACAACTTTGAGGCACTCTGTTTGCATTAGGGACCCGGTTAGTTTCTTGGGACCCCTCTATCACACTTGTACCTTGAAGTCAGAATTATAGACAAAAAGGAGTTCACAAGCTTATCACCCCGCGTTTTTAACCCCCTTTTTCTTAACTCCCTCTCATATAACGCCAATAAAAAACACCACTACAATTGAACCCATTTTTAAAACCAAATGTTAGAACCAAAAAGAAATTCAATTGAAAGGAAATCGGAACCATAGCGTCGAAAAACATAAAAGCTTTAATTGAGAAAGCTTTTGAAAAACAAAACGAAATAACATGCAAGCGCTAAATATGGTTTGGATTTGAACAGAATTGACCTTGCCGATAGTCTAGACTTTGATATGAGCTTGAAAACGAATCCCATTGGCATGATTCAAAATGTTCGCAAAAAATAAGAAAATTTCTCCAAAAATGAACTGATCTTGAATTATTTCTGGCTGATAATAGACTTATTGGGTGAAATTAACTTAAATATGACATGAAAACTGGATGTGACCAAATTTTTGATCAATCTAATGAAAGCTGTTTTCAAATTCCGATCTTATTAAATTTAAGATTGAAGTAAAACTTATTGGAATTTTTGAACCATCTGATTTTGTCAATTTATTTTGACTCGGCATACAACGCAAGTTGTAACAGGTTTGCCAGACCCTAATCCGAACCTAGCGTTCCACCAAAGGAGCTGTCGTCGGGATAAAACTGCTACAGACAGCATTATCAATTGCGAATCAAGGCAATGCAATGTTTTAAGTCTCTGGGTTGCTGCAAGTAGACATTTTTTCTCAAAAAAATGATGAAAAACTTTTTAATTTTAAAATATATACAGAAATTAATTGAAAAAAGTTTAGGTTAAGGTTATTCCATAGCGCAATCGAAATGCAAACAAATTTTTCTCGTCGTAAGCCTGCAATTAACTCTGCACTTTTTGGTTTGGGACTCGGTACATTTTCTTTCTGTAATTTGCTGCCCGCTCGAGGTGTTAAAGAAATTAAGTTTTTAAAGGGAGACGTTTTTCTGCAAGTTGGCAAATTTCAATCCAGCATATTTATTACAAAAAATTGTAGCAGGTGAAAAACTCTGCTACTTTAAGCTCTATATTAAAAAAATATTCGTCAAAAATTGTGAACTAAAAAGCCCAAATGCGTTGTTTTAGGTCTCTGGGTTGCTGCAAGTAGACATTTTTTCTCAAAAAAATGACAAAAATTTTTTTTATTCTAAAATATATACAGAAATTAATTGAAAAAAGTTTAGGTTAAGGTTATTCCATAGCGCAACCGAAAGGCAAACAAGTTTTTCTCGTCGTAAGCCTGCAACTTACTCTGCACTTTTTGATTTGGGACTAGATACATTTCCTTTTTGTAATTTTCTGCCAGCTCGAGGTGTTAAAGAAATTAAGTTTTTAAAGGGAGACGTTTTTCTGCAAGTTTGCGATTTTGTTTTCAAGTGCTGGGGTGTGAATCACTGAAACTCGATCGTATATTATAATGCCAGCCCTCTAAAGCATTTGTTGTTCTGGCCAAACCGGATGTTGCCGCATCTCTTTGATTCCATAGTGAAGGAGGTAAAAGGACTTTTCAATTCAGGACGAGACTTCTTATGAATTTACGTCCAAAATAAAGGCAAAGCTTCTCAACTTCTAATATTTTTTCCATTTTTTTATGGTGCGATTGTATACTATTTGATTTCATTCGACTTTTTTTCTGTTCGAGTTTTCTCTTTTTTTTTTTTTGAAAGGAAGTGAGGGTAACATTCTAACTGTAAGAGTAACGTTTTCTAATCATTTCGGCAACTTTTCTCAAAAATTTTGAAAAAGTTGAAAAAATATTTAGACAGATTGGACTTCGTAAATTTTTGCGAAACGCTTGAGCAGCAGCCTGGTCAAAATCCAGCAAAATCTTCTCAGGTCTAGTGTCCGGCTTTAATTTCTTTAGGGTTTCCAAGATTCGGTGGTATTTTTCCGCTTTATTTGACAAGAAGGCATAAATGCATGCGGGGGCTATTCCCGAAAGAGTAACATCTATAGATTGAACTTGATAAAAAATATTTAAGAGTAACTTTGAAAATTCCGTCAGACAACCAAGAGTTGATACTTCGAGCACACGTAACATTTCCAGTTCGCCGAATAAAACAATTTTTTCGTTATTTTTTTGCCCATTGTCAAATCTTATAAAATTTTCCAATAGCTTGGGTATTTCGGAACTTCTGGTTGCTGAAAAGAGTGTTAAAAAATGTTCCCGTTGTTTGCGCATGCGCTGTGCAATTCAAACTAAATTTTATTTAGCTGGTATGGCTAATTGAGTTGTAATTTTGTCTGTTATGGGCTCAACTGCTGTGGCGACTGCAATGGTCGGGGTATTCTCCTCGCTCAGATCCTGGAGGTATGTAATGATTATGCTCACCCCTTGTTTCGATAAATTTTCGCCCTCAGTAATTGCTGTTGCTCCTTTTTTATGAGGTTGGTATTTTCTGTGGTGAGCGGTTCCATTTTGCAGTGGTCGTGTTTTTAGGTTTAAGATAATACTCCTGGCCTGATACCAGTAATATCTGTTTTATCTTTGAGAAATAAAATAAAATGGACGGTCATTCAAACATTATAGCTCATAGAAGGAAAAAACAAGCGTTCTAGTGTAAAGCAACATTTTTTATTTTAAAATGATAAAAGTCTTTTGTTACCTTCAATTAGCACCATGAAGGTCATCTCTGATTTAAACGCGTAATTGAGGGATTATTTCACTGCCTACTTGAAATGCAATTATTTTTGAGATGTGAGAGGCATCAAGTGAATTAAGAATGGCTTCCCAGGCCTTAATAAGTACACTCAATTGAAATACTACAGTAGTTGTAGAAGGACTTATTTTGAAACGAGTTATCAAATTATCGGTAATAAAAGGGTTTAAATTGTAATGGTAATGGTTTGTTGCAAAAAAATATTGTCAGCCCAAACTTGAGTTTGATTTGTGTTTTGTTTTTTCGTGTGCGCCCAGGGAATAAAATTTTATTAAGAGGAATCAAACAATCGCTTTGTTATTAGCAAAAAAATGGCTATTCTTGCTTTAATAGAATGAATTTTTACTCGCAACTGAAAAGTCTTTAAAATCACATTTGACTCGATATCATCTGACAATTATTTGCGGTTAGCGCCAAACAGACATATTGGCTCGAAATTCACTTTCAGAAAAAATTTATGGTTTCACTTTGGGCGGAGAGAGTGGCGACTCTCTGAAGGAAGACTTTCCTTCTGCCCTCCCTCTTAACTTTTAAATCCGCTACTGCCTAAATGCACGAGCGGTCCTCGTTTAGAAGAAAGGCCAGAAAGTTTTTGTTGAGTCACTTGCAAAAAAATTGTTTAGAAGAGTAATCCTGTTAAACAGGTTGAAATCCATTTGAAGAAATTCAAATGGAAGAAAACAAAAAAAAACTTGAAAGATTTATTATATATACGACTAAATTTTCTCCAAACTGTGAAATTATAAAAAATATCAAATCACTGGCGAGTTGAAAAAAGAGCAAAAATGGTATACTATTTTTAAAAAAGGTATAAAATCATTCGCCCTTAGTTACCTATTATTTATTTTGCTAGGCTGACAATTTCACTTATATACGACGATGAGTTTTGGGGACCTCTGAGCGAGATTTGAAACGGGGCATTATCTCTAAACGAGTACCACCGCAAGAGCTACTCGGATTAAATTTTCTTCTGGCTTTCAATTTTATGATTTTGATTTCTTCACTAACAATTTTTTGCGAGCTCATTTAAATTATAATCTTCAACAATTATTAGTTCTTTTTTCTAGATGTTGAGATGGCGGCTAACTGTGACCTATAAAAGTGTAAAAAACCAAAGTAGCTGTCAGTCTGTTTTAGGAGTGTGACAGTCTTGTAGCTCTCAATCTGATGTCCAATTTCTTCACCAAAGAGGCAGCCCGACTCATTGCAGAAAGTCTTCACGTGAGTTAGATCAAGTAAAAGGCCGCAAAGGGTTTTCTAGATCGGGTTTCCAAGATCTCTTATTAAGTAGTCTTCGCAGCCCTTTTTCTGGCTCGAGCAATTTATTTTTCGAGCTCTCGTGAAACACAAAACCTTATTCCGGCTAATTTAAATAGTTTTTTTTATCGTAACCCACTTTTTGCACATTTTTTGTAGGTTTTGCTCAAAAAAAGACTTTGACTATGGCGTTTTACGACGGCAAAAAAAGTTTTAAAAAAATATTGTGCATCTCAAATACAGATCACTAAATTTGATTTTGTATTGAATTTTTCTAATCACTACTAAGCTAGACTAGACAAAAAATCAGCATATTATGAATCAGCAGTTGATGGTCAAAACAGCATATTATAAATTTACTTGGTATTTTTTCAGTACAATCAGTATATTTTTGGATCTCATATTTCTGGAGTGTTTCTCCGACGTTGAAATCCAAATTCAATGGTCGCTTGTACATATTTACGCAAAAAAAACAACTGGAATTTCTAAAGCAAGCGTGAATATTTATTCCACACACCTAAAAAAACAACTGGAAATTTTAAATGAAACGTGAATAACTAAGTGTTTCACTTTTAGGACAACGGTATCCTCAAGATGCTGAAAATGAATGGGAACAAGATAGGTAATGAGGGCGGCATGAGTTTCGCCGCCATGCTCCAGATCAACGCCGGCCTTGAAATTCTGGACTTGAACGACTGCGATTTGGTAACTTTTTTTAAATAATGTTGTCGCCAATTTATATCATTAATGAAAAACAGCATCAGCATCAGTAACAGACTTCGCTCTTTTGCCATGGGTAACAATTCGCAAGGATTTAGAATCAATTCTGAATTCAAGAGGGGCGGATCTTGGGTTTTCACGGGGAACGGAGTTTCAAAAAAGAAAAAGTATACAAAAATTTGTAGGTGTTTTAAGGTTGACCAAATTGTCTTTTCGAGCTAAGCTCTCATGAAAGATCAAAAACACCCTAAACACCCTGGTTCGACCAAAATTTCTGCGTGGCATTCATTTTTTTTGAAAAAAAAATGAGTCAAAAGCGTTGAATTCTGATTTTATTGGAAGTCGTTTTGCTCTAGGAGACCATAAAAGACTATAAATACTCCCAGTTGACTTTTAAAACGTAGGAGATCTCTTGTGTTGCTATGATATCTACGAATTTCAGGGAATGGAAAGTGTGCTGGCTCTAGCAACTGTACTCCGGCAGAACAAGTTCATCACCAGTCTGGACGTCGGCAGACCCCTTCTCTTCAGTGTGCAAGAAGAAACTACAGTTCACATGGGGTTGATGCTGCGTGTGAATACAGTTCTGAAGGAGTTGCATCTTACCAAATATGGAATGGGGGACTTCGGAGCAGAGAGGTTGGCCGAGGGTCTCTATGATAACAACACTCTCAAGTACCTCGATTTGTCAAAGTGAGTTGCTGGGAAAATTTATTCAACTGAAGCCCCGCCTCTAACTAAAACTAGTTATAATGATCCATCCAACAATTTAATTATACTCGTGTAAATTTCTGGATGCTAACATGCTGAAAATTCTACCATAGAACCAAAGCTAAAATCATCTTCTCTAAACCTCTTGAAATCCGAATTTTTAAGCGATACTTGCTTAGCGTGGAAGTTTCTTGATTCTGACGGCTGAAAGTTCTAAAACAGAACCAACTTAAAACATTCGCTCATCTAAACCGATTGAAATCCGGATTTTTTGTTGCTGATTGAGCGGATTTTGATTGAAGTCGCTTTTACTCTAGAGGAACAAAAAATTTTGCAGACTCTTTTTGAGTAACATGATCATCATAACTCAAAAAAACTTGTTGAATGATTCCATTAAGGCTAACTACATCTGCCTGCCAGGCTCATCGTCTTATAGGATCTTGCAAGATGCCAAAATAACATTACTAGAAAAACTTCACTATAATTTAACAATGGATCTTTTGCAATAAAACAATCATCGGAAACTGACAGGGTTTAAGTGTTGATACTCTCATCCTAATTTAAAAAATTAGATAACACTTAGGCTCTTTAATTGACATTCTCTACTTACTAACAAAGGATGGAAGTAGTTAAAAAGATCAATGCTTATAACTTTTCGCTTAGTAACCGGATCACTCGCGACGGGACTGCTTTTCTGGGCAAACTACTGGAGCGGAACCAGACTCTGGAGGTGTTGCAGCTGGACCAAAACAGACTGGAGTGTCAGGGCGCCATGACAATTGCACACTCATTGATGAAAAACTTCTCTCTCGTGTCGTGAGTTCAAAAAATTTTTTTTGCACTGAGAGACTTCCTAATTAACATACTAGCTATACAATTAACATGCCAGCTTTTGAACCGGTCAAAAATTTGTGGTGATTTAATCAATAGAATTAGTGATTTGTGATTTTTTTAAAAATTAAATATCAAACTAAATATTATTGTTCAAATTAGTAGAAAATTGTTTTCGACGTCTCAGATTTGGGTTAATTAACTTAGTTATGATTTGTCGACCGATAAACTTTTTGTTAAAATATCGGTATTAACTAGATTTTAGAACGAGGAAGAAGATTTTCCTATTTATGCCAGACACAAGAAGGGAGTTTAACACATAGTAGGAATTTGGGATCAAGTTAACAACATCCTACCGGACAAAAAGATCGATGGGAGTCAAACAATCCATTGACAAGGCACTCATTTTAGCTTGACATTTTTTTCTGTTTTCACTTGACGTAATTTTTGCCATGTACAGCTTGTCGGTGAAGAGGAACCAGATCAAAGGGCCTGGACTGTGTGAGATAGCTGAGTGCATGGAGGTCAATCGGACCCTGGAGAAACTGTACGTGTGGGGAAACGTCTTCGAACAGGACGCATGCAAGGTATACGCCCCCTCCCTCTCTCCGTGGATATTCCATATCTAACCCCATATCCTCTAAGGCATAGCCATTTGGTTGCTGGATGCATTGCTAATTCAATTTATTTAGAACTAATTTTCTTTTTATTATGGTAAATTACTCTGCGACGAATTGTCGCTACTCAAAATGCTACCAATCGTCGCCTGTGACCAAGTTGCGCGTGCAATGAATTGTCGACTCACGTGTCTATTCGATGACAATTTATCTAAACAATCAAAAACAATTTTGCATATTGAAATGCCACGCTACAGATTGACATCTTTTCGGTATTTTCCAGAGCCGATCCTTAACCCTCAAGTATTTTGATTTTCAAGAGACGCCCCCCATCTTTCAGGGGTTCGACCAGCTGGCGACTCAAAGGTCCCATCTTTTTAAGACACATCCATTTTTGACTGACATACAGGCGCGGATTTAGGATTTTCTCGAGGGGGGTCGGATTTTCAAAAATAATTTGAAACTTTTGTCGACCTTTTTTTAGGTCGACCAAATTGATTTTCTGAGTTCTCCCAAATCACTATAAAGACTACATTTTGACCAAATTTTCTGCACCGCAGGCAAATTTTTCAAAAAACAGGCCAAGAAAGGCGTTTTTAGGCACTTTTTGGAAAATATTGACCAAAAAATCGCATACTAATGTATACTAATTTTGACCAAAAATGTATACTAATTTTTCGGGGAGGAGCGCGCGCCGAAAAACATAATTTACAAGCATTTGGCTTGAGATAATAGTCTTATTTTCTTTATTGTAGGCCATCAAATCCCTTCTGGACCGAATGAGACTACAAAAAGAGAACACAGACGTTGTGTACTTCGAGGCAGACGGCAAGATCTCGTTGAGTGAACAGAGTCATGGAACCAGGACATACTACTACTACACGCCACTCTATGGACCCGAATCTAAAATAAACACTATGTCACTCCTACACAATGACTACTCAAGCCCTGTTGTCATAGCAACCTAAAAATTAGATTCATCTCTATAGATCGCTCCAAAAATTGCATGTTAAATGTCCATGAGAATTTTTTGCAACCGATAGCCTCAATTTTTGTTGGAAACACTTTGAAATTTTCTCTGATCACATTGACTTAACTTGAATGCTTCTACAATTTCATTGAAAGCAGTTGAGAATTGAGTGATTGCAACTAATTCTTTTTTTTATCATTATAAAGATATCAAAAAACTCTGAGCAGAATCCATAGCACCCTGTTTTTTTATAAGCATGGAAATTTTCAACATCACCCAAAGAGTTAAGTAAACACGTTTTAAGATACAATGGCCAAAGTATTCAGTTTTTGAACACATCGCTGACATATTCAGTCTTCACAAGCAATGAATATTTGGTTAATCTATGAGCATCTATCCCTAAAAATTGGCAAATTTGTGCTAACTGACTGTTTGAAAGTTTAAAACTTGAGCAAGAAAGACGCCAAAAAAACGTTTTGTAAAATTATTGTAGAAATTAAAAAACTTGCTTCTACAGTTTTGCTCATTTTTCCGACCTAGAAAGAAATAACATTCTAAAAATTGTTTGCCTGCAACCGTTTTTTGTAAAAATATGTCCGTTGGAAGTTTGACAATATGGGCAATTTGCAATTTTGAACCCGCAATAGACTTGGTGTGATTGTATAATTGTATAATTAAGGTGTGCAAATTGCAATTTCATCTGCTACAGTTTGTTAGACTTAAGAGTCAGCGTCGTGAGAGCGAATGCTTTTTTCTGGCTGATTGTAAGAAAGTTACTAGCTTTATTTGGTCTTATGATTTATGATTTACTGTAAAAAAAATTGAAGAGGCAAATTTATTATTAGGCTTTCTATTCAGCTGGAATTCCAATATGTTTATTATGAAGGATTATGATTATAGAATAAAATTTATTATTGCTATTTCAATCTAGAATACAAAGTTTTAGTTGGTGTAGTTTTTTTTCTTCTATTCAATTCAAACATTGTAATCTAACTTGTACTTTAGACTCTTAACTATCTTTTCAATTTCCGGCAACATTTTAAAACAATTGAATTAAAATGCTGCAGAATTGAATTTAAAAAAATAAACTTAATACCTTAACTTCTTAAAAAAAGGATGGCAAAAATCAGAGGCGGATCTAGGATTTTCTTGGAGGGTGGGTGGATTCAGAAAAACTTGAACGAAAAACATTGAAATATATACAATTATAAATAAACAACATTAAACAAAATTGAGTCTTCAATGTTTTGCGGTAAATCTGACAATGACATCCTTGATTTTGATTTCCACATCTTTGTGGATGTATATAACCGCCAAAATTGAGAGTCAACCCTCCTTCATATTGGAGTGGAGGTATATTTTTAGTAATTTTATGCTCGAAAAAGAGCGCTCAGCAGTGCATACAGTCACTTGGACGGTTGCGCCAATCTGAAGTAAAGGAAAAATTATTGGCGTTGTGGAAATGCGACACACGGCTGCGCGCACTTGTGAAGTTCTCTGGCGGATCGATGCACAGAGAGAAGCCCCACATGTTTTTCAAAATTCGCACTTGCTGGGGAAATCAATTATCTCAGATATTCATCGGGGCAGCAGCTTGCACACTTGGTTACATGAAGAAGCTGCTGCAATGAAGCCTTCCATGAGGTCCATCAGGACAAAGTCAACAAAGGGCAGGTAAACGGTCAGTCTGAAGTGGTCATAAGCCGATGATACTATGGGAACCTTAGTCTTCGGCCCTCTTTCTGAACACCACCAAGCTTTGCAGCGTTAGAGTGAACGTTTCCGTAGCGGCCACTGCCTTCATGAGCAAACCATTGTTGAAAGAGTTGACGCAAGTTCGGCATGAGATCGATCGACTGAGGCAGTTTTAACGAAGGTCGCTGAAGAGCAATGCTGGTAGCTTTAGTCGCACCTAGCAGAACCCCTGCTTTCTTTATTTCTTCTAGGTCGGCAAAGCAGAAGCAGATAGGGCAGTACAGTCTCTCTTGGATCATGGAGTATGTCAGCAACTGGTATCTTTCCACGTGTTGGGAGCCAAGTATTCCTTGTTTTCCTTCCTGTTTCGTCACGAGTTCAAATGGCGAAGCTTGCAGGGGGGAACGTTGGGATTGACTTGATGTCGCTGTCTATGCCCAGTGAGCTGAAGTTGTAAATGGCGATGTCAAAGTAGGATGGAGAAGGTAGAGCTTGCTCAGAGAGCGGAGATATAAAACTAATCGATGAAAGAGCTTTGTTTTTTATAGTAACTAAAGAAATCAGCATCTCAACCCTTGAAGGTCCAGAAATGGGCGTCTCAGTAATTGATATCCTAGGGTTTGTTACATTCGCCCAGAAGTATATACCAACGGAAAATAAAGCTAGGTCCTGAAACGACTCGCTAGCGTCTAAACACAGCTTCACATGATTTTAACCGTCTCTACCAAAGCCAGTTCAATGTGTGGTCCATTAAAATCGGGTCGACAAAGTTATTACTATTTAAGGCTGTTGGCCAGATCGCGCAATTTAACTTAGTTACATGCAAAAATAGTGAGCTCATGGCTGGGTCTCAGTCTCAGTATCCCCAGACCACGAGGTCACTCTTAAGAACAGGGCTACTATTTATTATCATATTACGATTGTTTTTGTTCAGTAGATAAAAATCATATCCATCGGAGATGGATCAACACTTCCACTAAACTTCTAGCTTCTCATTTTCTGAGAAATGATTTAGAAGGTAATTCAATTCAACTCAAGACCTTTCCGGAAGCTAAAAATTGTTTAAAAACCAGTTTCAGTCTCTTCCCAAGACCCTTCCGGATTGTCGAATCCGGTCGAAGAGCGGTCTTGCTGTAGTCCAAGAAGGGTAGCAAAATCTTCCCAATACCCCTCCGAAATCTCGGGAACTGCACCGTAACGATTGTAGCTGTACAATCATTTCAATTTAGATAGTCTCGGTTGTAATCTCAATATAAATGTCACTTTTTTCTTCACTGTCGAGAATTGTTATTGTTTCTACAGGCAAAAATCGTTCTTCTGAAATTGTTTTATCACTGCAAATTGACTTCTCCCAATTTGTTAAATTGAACGATTAACACTATTAATTCGTCGAAACTACCAACTTTCTCACTCTGCTGCTGCTAATAAAATTTCGAGAAATTTCGTGGAGAAGATTTTCAAATGAGCACGGTACTTTTGAACGGGGTGTACACTCTGAATGAGGAGGATTGACAGGTACCTGTTAGCAGGTACCTGCCTCGAGTCATAAAATGAGTCCATTTTGAAAAACTTTAAGTAAAAGGTCCAAAAGCCTCACCCCGCCCCCTAAATCCATCCCTGCAAAGGATCTTTCCCATAATTTTTTTAAAAGTTTTTTAAATACTAAGGTTAACTTTCTCGAATACAGTCTCACATGTTTTAGGTAGACCAAATAGTTTTTCCGAGCGCACCCAAAACACTATAAAGATCATATTTAGTCCATTTGCTCAAATTGAATACTACGAACAAAGTCAAAAAAACTGTCAGCTGATACATCCATCATATTAGAACGCTATTGCTGGCAAGTGTTTTTCTGGAAATTAGTTTCACAACATGCCTTAAAAATGAGAAAAACTGGTCTGAGTGTTTGAGACCCAAGTTAACTTGAGGGAAACAAAATTTAGGGCTCATTTCAAGACTGTTTTCTCATCTTTTTAAAAGCAATTGACATTTAATACAAATACAATTTTAAAAAATTATTTGAAAAATTGTGTTAAAGAGCAGTAATTTTCTATTTAAGATGGCTAGTCGCTTTAGTATGAATTGCTTTTTATAAAGCTGTCTCTAAAGTTTTCCGGTTGAAGATAAACTAACAAAAGCAACAAAGCGATAACGAGGATAGCCGGTAAATGAAGCTTTTAGAATTAGTTTTGCCTGGGGTAAAACTAAAATTCCACTTACTGAAATTAAAACTTTTTTCATAAGACCTAAGTTTCATTTGCTGGAATTGCTGGAATTAGTTTGTTTCATTTGCTGGAATTTAGATTGAAACACTTTAAACTCAAACCTGTTTTTCCCGGCACCGGAAAATCTTGGAAACTTTTCAAGTCATTCGAATCATAACTAAACGTACTTTAGTATGATATATTACTCGATCGATTTCGATGATTATTGGCGCTAGCGTGAAAAACAAAATAAGCCTGCATATAAAAAATGGCTCCCACAATGTGAAACCGAAATGGTTGGTTTCAAAAATCCACCAAGCATGCTGCATACATCGTGACAACAGCAGAAAAAAAACAGATAGAAAACACGGATAGCTGGTTGCTGTGCAATTTGTTCAGAAAACTCTGACCACAAAAAAAAATTAAATAGAAAACAGTGTGTTTTAACATTTTTGTTTATATTTTGTTTGTGGCGATATAAAAAGATCTGAAGAAAACTTAGAAAGTCGATAGTAAAAGTAACTGAGATACAATTGAAAACAATTTTCATCGTTAAATGAACAGAAAAAAAAACAATTTTAACAGTCGAAATAATTAAGTTCTGAAATTTTTCAGTAAATTTCATTTTTTCAAAGGAAAAGTTCCAAAGTAGGAGCTGATCAAAACTTCTTCCTATTTATTTTAGTGTTGTGAACCGCTTTAATTGAACCGATGACGAATTTTTTCGCTTTACTCGCTCAAAGTTTTATTAAAAATCAGAAATTTCAAACCAGTTTTCCTCGACACTGAGAAAATTTCTGAAAAATTTTTAGGTAGATTTGAATCACTGAAAAACTCTAATGATATTTTACTCAAAATATTCTAATGAAAGAAGACAAAAGACAAAAAACACACCCGTAAAGTTTCTCTCCTATTCAAGTCAGAACAAAATTCTTCCATAGTTCGTTGCAAAGTTCACTCCAAATAGTAATATTAGTTTTTAAGAGACACAAAAATACTCAAGGGCAAAGTCTTCGATGTTCAACTGCAGCAGCAATTGTTTCAATTTTGATTTGTTTCAAAAAAGTGAGACATATCTTGAAACTGCTTCTTATGGTTTCAATTTTTGTTCCGACTTTCGGTACGAAAGTAACGGAATATTTGTGCTCGGTGTGGGATTTTTTTTCTTCAGACAAATTTCGACTTTTTAACTAGCCTTTTTTGACGGAATTTTTTTATATCATTCGAAAGGTATTGTTGTCTTGAGCTTAAATTTGAAAAGATATTTCACCTGTGATTATTTATCGTAAAGTTAAGAGGGTTTAAAGATCGCCATTTTGACCAATTTGGGACAATTAACGCGCGATATAATTCGCGCTATTAACGCGTAAGCGGAGATTTAATCCGTCTTATAAATCGTTCCAAATTGGTTGAACGAAGCTTATTTGCCATAATTGATTTATTACAAGGAACGAAATCTCTCTTTTTTGTACTTTATATGGCGTGTGGGGGGATGATTTTCATAAAAAATTTCAAATTTTAGAAAAAAAAATTTTCGTTTTTTTTTATTTCATTTAATTTTTTAAATGTTATTACTGCTGCTCCATAAACCTTAAAGGCAGTCGGAACATTCAGGGCTTCGCCCTGATACGAGCAGTCTTGTTTTTTTTCAAATTTTTTCGTTGGTCATTAAAACACATTTTCGTCAACTATCTTGAATCATTGATCAAAAATTGAAAAACCGTTTGTAACAGAAACCAATGTTCTACCTTGTTTCAAGAAAAGTCTTCGAAAACAATTGAATTTGTTATCTTGTGGTCCATCTTTTTCTTTTATCTAATAAACCAAGGCCGCAACCAATTTAAAATCTATTTTTAATGAACTTTCCAGAAGCTTTATAGAAAAATTAAAAGCAACGCAACATTTGATGTTCGAAGTTTGTTGAATTTTGAGAAAATTTTATATCAGTGTTAGACTTACAACGTTGCGCCATCAAAGCTGTTTCTGAAGTTGCGGAACGGGGAGGGCTGTGCTGAAGATGTGAGCAATTAACAGGTGAATGTCAAAGGGCCGGTAAGTTGGTGATATTTGTTTGCAATTTTATTATCATTAGACTGCAAGTCAAATCGGTGTCTGAGCGACGGTAATCCAATAAATTGCTGCTGTATTGGCATTTGTGTGCGGTCCTAACGCCAAAATCAATAAATTTTCTTTCATTGGCAATTCAACTGATTGGCTTGATTTATTATCAGAACTACAACTTTTGAAGGTATTTTTCCCGATGCTCTCCTAACATGCGATTATTGTCCTATTTTAATCAAATTGGCATGTGCATCTTGTAACAGAATCTATATATATTTATTATTTATACACAATCTTGTTAAACCACGATACATAATAATAGTTGCTTTCTGGGGCATAAACATTTGGGGGCATAAGAAAGTTAAAGCGTATTTGATTGAAGTTAGGGCTCTTTTTCCTTTTCTGCCTCAACTCAAATATCTATCAAGATTATGGTGTAATGAGAAGTTTTACCAGGTTAAAAATGTGATCAAATATGCTTGCCGCGGCCTAATTAGTTCGCATGCTTTTTTGTAACAATTGGAGAAGGTTAACAAGAAAAATACCAGAACAAATTCAAAAACTCTAAGGTGGGAGGAAGATCTGAAAATAATTTCAAGTCAGCTACACAGTTTTTTAAGTCAAGCCAAAAAATCACCATTTTGTGGGGAAAATCACCATTTTGTGGGGAAAATATCTGACTTGAGAATATATGTTTAATATATTGGGATAAAAACTTCTTATTGTTCCGACCATTGAAAATGGGGAGGATTTTTGTATTCGGGTGTGTTTTAGTTTTTTTTCGGTTATTATTTCACGCAAAATCAGGTACCACAAATAATCACCGGAAAGCGTCGAGTGATATATCATATTAAAGCTTTTTAGTCGCGATTCGGTCCTGAAAAAGCCAAAAAATGTTGAACTTTTAGTTGCAAATTGCAGGGTTGGCCAAAAAACTGTACAAAATCAAACATGATCTTAAAACACTGGGGTGACTTCCTCAGAACAAATTGCACAAACGTTGCTTATGTCCTGATAATAACTTCCAAAGTTCCGCAGGTTGATTCTAAATTAGTCGTATCAGTCAAAATTCATAGTGAAGGCAGAAATAAACTGCGCAAGCAAAAAAACTGAAAAACTCAAAAAAGTAGCTTTGAAGAGCAAGAAAAAAATGCAAAATAGAAATTTGTTTTGAAAATTGATTTCCCTGAACGGTAATTGAACCAGAGACTACGAGCACTTAAGTCGACTGTTTATCACAACTGTGCCACTAATGTTTTAACAAGCGAAACACTGGCCAATGTTAAAACGGAGAACATATGAAATTAAACTCTGAATACTATGCAGCAAACATGCCATCAAAAACTGCAATATTTTATGCAAGCTACATTAGAAAAAATGAGCTTCGTAATAAAACATAATCCTAGCAAGCGCGCTTAGGTACACATGTGGAAAATTTACATTAGCCTGTATTATTATTGTCTACAATAGCCTGTATTATAATCGTCAGCATCGATTGAACCATGTTTACTTAGCGTTAGTTTGCTGTTGTTGTTATTATTCCGTAGCGCTAGGTTACTAAAAAGCATATACTCCTATTAATTAGAACAACTCGGCCCTTTTATGAGCCCGTTAAATTTACGACTTCGGTTAAAAAAGTCAAAGCGTTTAAGAACACAAGCATTTGCTTGAATATTTATTAGATAAATGGCCTTGCGTGAGAAGACATTTTCCTTTTAAAAATATTACAAAAAATTTTTTACAGAATTTATTTCGCATATATTTTGGAGGACAATTGCAAGACCTTTTAATTTGATTTCATTTTTTTTATTCAGCTTACACAAATCCAACCGAAGTACGAATTGAATCATCCAAGTAAGAAAAGTCACCCGACACCTACTTTATATAATTGTCATACACAGAGATGAAGCGGAGCTTCGCGTCATTGCGATACAACACAGTAGCAGTATTGCAAACTAGCGAATAGATAAAGAAACGAATACAATAACAATCGAAAATTTTTTCTGGAAAACGAAAAAAATTTCAGAAAAACAGCTGAAAAACACCACTATTATTAAACTAGCTTTTCCCTATTTATCGAGCGGCACTAAGTCTAAAAACAGCGGACAGACGAACATCGAGCCGAAAACAGAAATTGTCATAAGAAAGTGTCAGAAAAAATTTCGAACAATTTAATTTTAAAACTTAAAATCTGCAACACACAATATTTGAAATATATATTTTTTTCAAAATCAATGATTGTCTGTTTTTGAAACCATTTAGGGTGAATGTGCGAAAAAAAAATCAAACCAAAAAACAATGTCAGAGCTAATTTCAGTGAATCAAAAACAATTGCATCTACAATGAAAACTACTGACAGCACAAAATAATCCCTAGAGCTCTACCTCTAGGCAAAAAGAGGACAACGAAGTTGCTCAGGTTCTCAAATAAAACAATTTACCTGAAAGGAAAATTAATTACTGGAAAAAAGTCTAGTTCCCGATTACAAGACACTTGCTTTCACAAGTGTATCAAGTATCCGCCAATTTTTCAGCTGAATTGCAGCTGCATATGGTCCTTTTTATGATCATTTTTGAATTGATCTAAAACTGATTTCTTGTAAAATCATCTTTTTAGATCAAAACACAGCGAAACTACTCTTTGCAAATAAAGGCAACAATTTGCTCTAAAAACGGCGAAAAGGAAAATGCAACAAAAAATGCCAGGAAACAAAATCAGCAACTAGTGAAGAATATATATTTTCTGAATATAGAGTTTCTGAAGCAAATGCTGGACATATGTTTTCAGTCTAATATGGGTTAACTAGCTTCTCGGCTCAAATAAGTCACTTACTCGTTTTGAATCAGAGATAAAATTGACAATTTGTCAAGTGCATAAAATTGCTTCAAACTTATTCCAACAAATTGACAATTTGTCAATTTTTCGATACTCCAAAACTTACTGTGTGAAATTTCAATTCATTCTTAATCATTGAATCAAACTCATTCAATAAATAATATACCAATTTTGTTATCAACGATAGAAATAGATAATAACACTTCGAAGTCAAGATAAGCATCAATTTGCATTTTTAACCAAAGAACTGATAGTTAAGTATGTGATTTTACATATAAACAAGACTACTCGTATCAGGGCGAAGCCCTGAATGTTCCGACTGCCTTTTAAGGTTTATGGAGCAGTAATAACATTAAAAAATTAAATGTAAGAAAAAATGGCTCTTTTTTTTTCCCCCCACCTCACATAAGGGTCAATTTCATGGTGTAACGAGGGGTTTTACAAGGTTAATTATGAAGACTAAAAATGTTTATCATGGCTTATTTAGTTTGCATGCCAATTTTTGTAACATTCAGATAAAGTGAACAAAACATCACTTGTAAAATTTTGCAGGTGGGGGGGGGGGAAGGAAAAAGAGCCGAAAAAATAAAATGAAAATTTTTTTTCTTCTAAATTTTGAAACTTTTTATGAAAATCATCCCCCCACACGCCATACAAAGTACAAAAGGATATATTTTGCTCCTTGTAACAAACCAATTATGGCGAATAAGCTTCTTTTAACCAATTTGGAACTATTTCTAAGACGGATTAACTCTCCGCTTACGCGTCAATAGCGCGAAATATATCGCGCGTTAATTGTCCCAAATTGGCCAAAATGGCAATGTTTAAGCCCCCATAACTTTACGAAAAATGATCACAGGTGAAATATCTTTTCAAATTTGAGCTCAGGACAACAATACCTTTCGAATGATATAAAAAAAATTCCGTCAAAAATGGCTAGTTAAAAAGTCGAAATTTGTCTGAAGAAAAAAAACCCACCCCGAGCACAAATATTCCGTTACTTTCGTATCGAAAGTCGGAACAATAACATATAACTTGATTCGATTAAACGGAGAGTCGTCGGCTTGATAAATCAGGAGAAATAAATATATATATATATATATACAACATCGAAACAACGTTTCTAAAACTAACAAATTTTCACAATTGTCGCAATTTAAGCCAACTTCACAGTCAACATACATCAGTCGATTCTCAATGAACTACAGTCATTTTCATCGCAGTTCAATCACGAGTCCTTACGGTTGATATTGTTGCTTAACAAATCATAGATTTTCAGGTGATTCCACACTCGGTGTCACAGATTATTCATTAACTTCAAGCATCAAACCGTCCAAAAAAACAAGTTCTGAACAAGTTCGTATAGAGAGAAACTGCATGTTGGTTGCTGTTAGATGGCGCCTCCCATGCGTATGACGTGGTAGCAGTGTTTACACACTCGCACGTTCTTGTCTAGGTGGAATTTTGGGATGGGCGACATCTGTTGTGAGCAGGGGGCACATAGTTCTCTGCCACAGTGTCTGCAGTGGTGTCTTCTGAAGGTCACTGTGAATTTGGCCACACACTCCATACACACGTCTGACTCACTCCACTTCGGTTCACTAAAGTTCAAACATAAGTACTCAATTTATTATTTTCGCTTCACGTTTTGTCTATTGATGAAGCGCGCAATTTTCGGTTACTACTTTGATTTATCAACTATACATTCGAAAAATGTACTCTAAATTTTGTTCCACATTTTTGGGCCGTTGACAAATATCAACAAAACTCTAAGCCAATGAGAAAACCAGATCAGTATCATATAGTCAAATCGGAAAACAGTACATTTTAAAGCATTAAATATTTTCTAGAGAGAAACTGCATGTTGGTTGCTGTTAGATGGCGCTCCACATGCGTATGACGAGGTAGCAGTATTTACAAACTTGCACGTTCTTGTCTAGGTAGAATTTTGGGATGGGCGACATCAGTTAGTTTTAAAGCATTCAAAGCAATGATTTTTCTTAATTTCGAGTCTTGCATCGAAAGTTCAACACCTATTACGTCAACTTTTCCAGTCTAATATGATTATAAAAATCACTATTTATCTTAAATTTACGTCTGCATCGGATGTTTACCACCCAATTAAGACAAAACTTTCAACGACTAAAATTACGAAAAAATTTGAAAGTTCAACACGAATTACCACAAAAATTTTCAACGACGAACACAACAACAAAATTCAGGTACAAAAAAAAATAAAATTTTCTTTTTTTACAACTTGCATCTTTTTTTACAACTTGAACTCAAGAAAACTGAAATAGCAAAAAATTTTCAAAGCAGTGCTTGGTCGAACCACTGACCTTCGTCTTTATAAGCATGTGCGTTACCTCTTCGCCACGTGGGAAAACTAACGTCTGACGTGTGATTTAATATGAACCAAAGGTAAAATGATTCAAGTGATTCTGTTTAACTAGTTGTTAACCCGAAAAAAGTCTTCATTCCGGTTTGATAGCGCTTGCTAAATCGCAAGCGTAAATAGTTGAAATGAATCTTGAGACATCATTCAAACTCAATTACCGGACCCGAAATTGAGTAAAAAACTGAAAGTAATTGCCTCCGAAAGTCAAAAACTTTGACAGAAATTAAAATTAATTTGTTAAAAGAAGCAGGAGCGAATCTAGTTTTTTTCGATTATGTCAAACTTTTCCAACAAATCAAGACTAACAAAAACTATAGAGTCGTGTACCTGCTGACAAGTTTGAGCAGCCCGTGTAATAGATCAGTAGTGGGTGCAGGATATGTGAATATACTGAGTGCCTGTTTGTTCACAGTTCCCAATGTCACCCCCCTGGTCACCAGAGCACGACACAGTTGGGAGTGACCGTTGATGTAAGCGAGGAGTAACATCGTATTTCCCTCTGAGTCTTCGTCGTTCAGCGAAATTGTATTACCTGGAAAAAAAATTATTACTCAATTTTTATTCTAATTAACTTTAAATTAGGACGTATGAGCTCTTAACTTGAAAGCAATTGACCCTAATTCTGGGCAGTGTCAAGATATCAAAATTTCTTAACAACCTTCCTGATAAACCAAAAAATTACATACACACACTCTCTATAATCTTCTCGAAAAAATACAAACATCATCCACAGATAGTTGGAAAAATGTCAATGAACTCAAGAAAACCGAAATAGCAAAAAATTTTCAGAGCAGTGCTTGGTCGAACCACTGACCTTCGTCTTTATAAGCATGTGCGTTACCTCTTCGCCACGTGGGAAAACTAACGTCTGACGTGTGATTTAATATGAACCAAAGGTAAAATGATTCAAGTGATTCTGTTTAACTAGTTGTTAACCCGAAAAAAGTCTTCATTCCGGTTTGATAGCGCTTGCTAAATCGCAAGCGTAAATAGTTGAAATGAATCTTGAGACATCATTCAAACTCAATTACCGGACCCGAAATTGAGTAAAAAAATGAAAGTAATTGCCTCCGAAAGTCAAAAACTTTGACAGAAATCAAAAATTAATTTGTTAAAAGAAGCAGGAGCTAATCTAGTTTTTTTTCGAAAGGCTGAGCGGATTTTCAAAAATAGTTCTTCAAATATTTGGTTGAACTTTTTTGGTCGACCAATTTGACTTTTCAAACTCTCCTGAAAAATTGGAAAGAACAGCTTGCCAAAAATTTTTGCGCCGCAGTTGAGTTCGCAAAAACAGGCCAAAAGGTCCGATTTAGGCTGTTTTTCAAAATTTGATGCGTTTTTTGCAACCTAATCTTATTTGAAATGCGCCTTTAGAAAAAATTTAGGATTGGTCGAACAGATGGATGTGGCAGCAGTTAGGAATTTCTCTAATCTTCAATTCATAAAAAATCATAGCCATGGTAGCCATCTTCGAAATATGAGACAATTACGAATCTGCATCTAAGTTTCATGAAAACATTTCAGTAAACATTTACCATTACGTGTTGACGAAACTACTGCAAATATCATATTGTTGGTAATCAAAAAACTTTTTTTCGTGATTTTCAATAGTTAGGTAAACATATAAACTATCATGTGATCACTCAAAGTCAAATTAGCAGTCTCTGAAAAAAAACGACTATTTTTCCTTCCTTCATGGCAGGTTTTCAATTTCTATGATAGTTTTTTCGCGCTATTATAGCTTTAAACAAGTACAAAATTTAGACAACTTTTTGAAGCTAGAAGGGGATGGGAAACGGGAAAATGACCAGTTTTTTAGAGAGCATCAAAAAACCACATTAGTGAGGAGCGCATTTCGGTTTTAAGTTTTTTCATTACAACCCCCCTCCCATAATAGACAGTGAAGACAAAACTTTTTCTTAATAGCTAGCTTAATAGGCTGGGGGGGGGGGAATTGAAAATAAGCCCGGCATATTTTATCACAGCACAATACCTGCGGCGTTGAGTAGTAGTGGGAATATGGACATTACAGAAGTGGAGTCTGCTTTTGAGGAACAAGCGGCCAAAGTATGCAGCACATTGCGTCCACGAGCATTCTTCAGTCTCAAGTCAATCTTGTTCTTGCTCAGTTCTGAATAAAGAACCCGAATTTTACAGAATCCGCAGTATATAAACAATGCTTCTTCGCTTAAACTAAGCTAGTAAAAATAAGCACTTTTTTTGCTGAGAATTGAAGTTTAACCTGCAATGTTCACATCGTCCAATTGTTACAAAAAAAGTGGCATGCGGAACAATTACAATAAAATTGATGTTTTTAGACGAGGGGAGCGGGGGGGTTAAATGTATAAGCCATGAGCTCGTATCCATGTGCCGAGACATCTCTTAGAATCGTCCTTTTTAAATTTTCACACAGAGGCAAACACTAGCAAGAAAACGACAAAAGCAGCTCTATCAAAAGTAATAAGAAAAAGTACAAATAAACCTCAAATTAGTAAAACTTTGCTATGATTCGGCTTCGTACCTGCGACCTCGAAATTAAGAGTCTCACGCCCTTCTCTGACCGTCAAACATTAGCTACATACAAAGCAAAGAACAGATGCTATCAAATTTCAATACTAAAGATCGTGATGAAGGGGCACTTTTATTTGCGAATTAAGTTGGAAAACATAGCCAATCGAAGATTGGAAAAGAGTAATGAACGCAAGTAAGCACAAAAAAACACTGAACTTGATTTTAAAAAAGCTAAACTTTCGAATATCAAAGAAAAAAAATAGATGCGCTTCAAGCTCTTTGAATTTCTAGAACGACTAATGATTGGCGCTTTTTTGATAACATTAACCCAAATTGAGAAAACGGGATCAACAGGTTAAAGTTTTTATTCCGCTGGAAATCTAAACATAGCCAACTGAAAGTTGGAAAAGAGTATTGAACGCAAGGAAACTAAAAAAACGACTTGTTTTTTTTTCGAAAAACTTAACTGTTGAATTTCGAAGAAAAATAGATGGCCTTAAAGCTTTTCATTTGTAGAACAATTTATGAAGGACACTTTTGTGTTAAAATTAACCCAATTTGAGAAAACTGGATCAATCGGTAAAACTTTTCTTTCGCTGGGAAATCTAATAATTAATTTCCATTTTCGAAAAAAAAAAGACGATCACGTTTTTCATGACCTTAAAAATTTTGCTGTTCGACAGCGCAGTTTGCCTTCCTATTAATAAAAGAAATGCACTGAACTTGAAAAGAAATCACAAGTCAAACCGCGAAAAATCAAAATTGAGCGTCAACAAATTTTAAGACTTTTTCCTGAAAAAAAAACAAAAAAAATCTGCAAGACTTATATAAAATTACTAAACGTTCATTAAATTCCACTTCCAAAACTATATATTTTTCACGTTTTTTGCGCCATTTCCAAGTTCGTAGTTGGAAAGTGCTATCTACGTCACTTTCAGCAGATAAATTTCAATTGAACTCAAAAAGTGCATACATACCTAAGTGCATTCATAAAAGCAGCCAGATGTATGAATGCACATCTGTAGTTATAAGAGACTTTTATGCACATTTTAGGACTTTTTCCTAAAAAAAAAACAAAAGGAAAATCAGCAAGACCTATATAAGAGTCTTGACTGCGTTCATTAGTCTTTAAAAAAAGAGAGTCATACTAATACACTACGCTAGCTAGTGTAAATATCCATGAAGCAAAACAAATCAGATCCTGGAGCTGAAAAAAGTTCAACATCATCACAGAGATCAATCAACAAATTAAAGATATTTATCCATTTATTGAAACAATAGAGGATATGCTTTAATTTAGATGGCGCTAAGGCTTATCTTGGACTGCTTTAGCTTATCATTAGGTCTCATCTCTACTGCAAGAATTTAATTAACTTAATTCAAGTCCAAATGACGATTTCTAATCTCTTCCACACCCCCCCTAAACTTCCTGTGTATTATTGCCAAATCTCATTTTTAAAGATATAATCCGTGATATAATCCAATAGTACGCCTGCATATCTCAAAACTTCCATCATCGTCGCTAAAAGCAACTCCTAAACCAGAAAAGAAGACAAAGAGTCAGGAAGATACCCGATTTTTTGTCAGCGACTTATATGCAAACATTATCCCCATATCTCTACGCAGGGGCGGATCTAGGATTTTCTCGACGGTGGGGGGGATTTTCAAAAAATGTTCGAAAATTTAGGTCGACCAAAATGATAATCCGAGCTCTCCCAAAGCAGTAAAAAGAACCTGTTTTGGCCAAAATTTGTGCACAGCAGGCAAAATTTTGAAGTGCATTTTTAGGCACTTTTTCGAAAATTTTTACCAAAAAAAGCGTTTTTTCGGCGCGCGCTCCCCTCTAAAAATTAGTATGTGTTGGGGCCAAAGGTGCCTTTAGAAAAAATTTAGGCCCGTCAGCCAAAAATGGATATCCTAAATTAGTACAAAGGGGGACTCTTTGGGTCGAATCCCTGGGGGGGGGGCTCCCCCCCCTAAATCCGCCCCTGACTCTAAGTCACATTCATACGAAACTTTTAGTCAATTGAAATGGACCCAGGTTTTGAATGAGAAAACGACAACGCGTAAATCGAATTGCTTATAAATCAGGAATAAGTTTTCAACATGTGTTACAACTTTCCTTTATAGAAAAGCTAATCAAATACGGTGAAGATAGATTTGAAACACAATGAGGTCAACCATTAACTTTAATTCTTATTTCACAAATTATACTTTTTGTATGAAATTACTTGAAATTTATTGCTTGCTGAAAGAATCATCTTCCCTATCAGATTTGAAAATTTGACTGATTTCTGAAAACCTTTGCTTTGAGCTTCGCTGAGAGACCGTTTAAAAAGTTAGAGAGCTGGAGGTCAAATATAAACCGTTAAAAAGTTAGAGAGCTGGAGGAAAATTGAGCGTTAACAAACTTACATAAATTTTCTGGATACTATTTTCCAACTAAGTTTTGAAAATTGCATGCAGAATGAAAAAAATCAACTAGCCGAGTATGCGTTTAATAGTGTAGACGTGTCTGCTTTTTACTGCCAAATGCAGTGGTGTATTTCCTTCTGCATCTTGGATATTCACATCAGCGCCTCCGTTTTCCAGCAGAATAGCACACAACTCATGACTTCCCCTATCGGCCGCTTAAACATGGACATAGTTTAAAAACTTACATCGCCCAAATTTACAAACTTATAGAGAGTACAAAGAGTTGCGATACAACAGTATCATAAAAAAATCAAAAAAAAAATAACAAAAAATGCTGAAAAAAACTAGGTGAACCAACATTAATTTGATAAAAGACACCTAGGGCTCAACTAAAGCTGGAGGTACGCATATGATATGCTTTTGAATTTGTTGTACTGATGCGGGACGAAATGCGTAATTTCAAAAACTGGACTTTGCCCCACAACCTTAGTTGTTTCTCTACTAAAATAAGTGAGGAAAGCGAAAATTTTTGAGATTTTGGAATGTTCTTCAAAACCTTCTTTAAAAGTTCTCTAACAAAAAAAATAGGAAGTAGCCGCTTCTGCAGAAAAAATTCTCGCAACCGCTTCGTTCAGTTGAAATTTTCATCTCAGATTTGATAGGGTAGTTTCAAAGAAAAATTAGAAAAACGATAAAATTCAAAAACATGACTTTCCGATAGCGTTAACTTTTTTCTGCTAGAAGCAGTTTGTGGCCGGTAAAGTAGAGAAGAATCCCAAAATCGAATTTCTCGTTTGAACACTCAACCTGAGAATAAGCACGACAATTTTTGAGTGGATTAAAAAACTTCTGAAAAACGGTCCAATTTTTTAAACTTTCACTTGTTTAAATGCCATAACTTTTTTCTGAAAGAAACTTGGCGTAGCAAAACAGGAAGGTTAATTTCCAACAACCTGTTGGGTCGATTAAACCTATGATATTAGATTTGGCAGGATATTTATCAAAAAAAGTCCAAAAAACGGTCAAGAAATAAGAAAGTGACATTTCTGAGCTTTTTGTTATAAAAAACAGTTGGGCGTAGCCGCTTATGCAAAAGAAATTCAGCCTAGGTTTGGATGGCCATATTTTTTTGAGTCGAAAAAATTGGGCGTAGCCGCGTATGCAAAGGAGCTTCCCAAAACCCGTTCTTTGGATTGAAACCAAAATCTCAGACACGAGACTGATTTTTGGTTAAATTCATAAAATTTACAAAAAAAAAACGCTCAAAGAATTGACTTTTCCGAGGACGATAAATTTTTAAGAAACAAAAAACCGTTATTCCCATTGAACCCAAAACCTCAGGTTTGGGAGGTTATTTCTTGAGAAAAATTTTAAAATTTTAGAAAACGGTTTAAAAAAAATCAAAAACTTTCGGAGGGCTACTATAATTTTATGAGTTAAAAGTTTGAGTACAATCGCTAATCGACGGGCGCTCTCAGATTTGTTAGGTTAGTTTTTGAGAAAAGATCGGTGAAATATTTACCCCACAGACCTTTTCGAAGGGCAAAAAATATTAAAATTTTCCAGAGCGTCTCAAAAAAAAATAAAAACACCCCTACACTTTCATAATAACTGTTTTTTATCAAACAAGAAATCTAGGCAAACAAGCCAAGCAAAAAATTACAAAGCTTACGAAGCTGATAACAAGGCCGACTATCTTTGAGAAGACACCAGTTGTGCCGAAAAAAACTGATTGTATATAAAAATAAACTTTAAAAAGTTTCAAGCCCTAGAAATAGAAAAAACTAATAGAAGCTAAACACTGAAAAATAAAGAAAATTGAAGAAAAATACCCAAATGCAGTGCTGTTTGAACAACTCTTGTGACCGCGTTTACATTGGCGCCCGCGAGAATCAGATTTCGCATGATCATCTGAAGTGAGTCGTTGTTCGGTTGGGCGGAGAGAGCAGCCACATGTAGAGGCGTCATGTCTGACTTGTCTTGCATTCTTACGTTCACGTTGGCTCTACAGGTCAGCAGAAAGAGGACAGACTGAAGGTCAACTGATTGTGCTGAAACAAAACCAATTAAGTACCTCTTCAAATACCCCTATAACAATAGAGAGAAAGCCGTTAACAAGTACCATATTTCCAAACTTTAAACATTGAATTGATAGGGGTGGCTATTCATTAATAGGTACCATAGGGGTGGGGGAATGATAAAGAGATGCAAAATAAACACGGAGGCGAGGCTTCGCTTCGGAAACACTAGCGAGAAAACGACAAAAAGCAGCTCTATAAAGTGCCTTAAGAAAAAGTAGAAATAAGCCTCGAATTAGTAATATTTCGGCTTAGTCTTTCATCTCCGACCGATCGCTACCCAGAGATTGTGAGTCTGACGCACTAACAACAACGCTAAATAAATCACAAACACTGGCCACAAATAAAGCAGAGAAGAGATGCTATGAAATTTCCAATGCTACAGATCGTGATTATAGCACAAGTGCCACAAATAAGTGAACACTTTTAATGAGCACTTTTATGTGAAGGTTCGTACTGATACACTAAGCTGCTGGCTAGTGTAAGCACCGGAAAGATAAGGGCTTTCCGCCGTGGAGCGTGGTTTTAGATATGAACAATTGAAAGCCTTTTTTTTTTGATTTTTTCTTAAATCAGTTTGGACAGATTATTCGATACAAAAAACGGTATACAATTAGACACGGAAACTTTACAAACACAAGCAAAAATACGGAAACAGTAGCTCTCAAAAGGCAAAGAAAAGATAAGGACAAAACAGACAAAAAAAGTCTTGTAAAATAAACTTTTCACTACTTGTGCCAAATTTGAATTGAAAACCTGAGAATACGAGTCTCTCGTCTTCACATCTGAGCCATAGCCGCTTAAAAAGGCAGAAACCAAAAAGGCCGATAGAACAGATGCTTTTAAATGGCTATGCTATGCAGCAAAAGTTCCACCATATGGGCAGTTTTATTTGCGAGTTTTCTTAGTAAAAAAGATAGATTCGTAATAAATTTATGAGATAGCAAAAACTGTTACTACCAAGTACAGCAATTGCAGAGTAAGTATCACGGATTGTGCCGACTATATTTATCGTAGCAGAACAAAATGAAAACAAAAAACAAATATCATAAAAAAAATTATTAGAAGGCGAAATAAAACTTCACGTCATCAACTTCTCGATTCGATATTGTGAAATCATAAAAGTTGAAACCTATGCATACCCTCGCAAAGACATACAAGGATAAAATCAGTTTGAAAAAATAGATAAAACATAGAAAAAAAACTAACATGAAAATTTTAACTAACATAATTTTTTGGGCCTTTTATTCAAAACATAAAACATAGCCGATCGAATATTGGTAAAAAGTAATGAAGGTTAGTAAACATAAAAACACTGACTTTGTTGGAAAAAAAACTTTCGAATTTCAAAAAAAAATCCCTTTAAGCTCTTTGAATTTAGAACAATTTATGATTGGCGCTTTTTTGATAACATAGCCCCAACCAGAGAAAACTGGATCAATAGGTTAAGTTTTTATTCCGCTGGAAATCTAAAAATTAAATTCCATTTTCGAAACAAGAAATCGTTCACGTTTTTTGCGCTATTTCTACGTTCGTATTTTGAGAGAGCTATTTACGTCACCTTCGGCAGATGAATTTCAATTGAACTCAAAAAGCGTACATATATCTATGTGCATTCATCAATGCATCAATAAGTATGAATGCACATCTGTAGTTATTAGAGACTTTTATGCACATTTTAGGACTTTTTCCTGGAAAAAAAGTCGGCAAGACCTATATAAGAGTCTTCATTACGTTCATTACTCTTAAAAAAACCTCGGCAACCAAAAACGAGACAACATCCGCAAAGCCAACAAAATTTGAAAACCCTTTTTTAAACATCTAATTTAATAGACATATTATAACGCGGTAAATGAGATCATGACACGGTTAGTATCACATGTAGTAAAACTAGGATTTTCTTCGCCTTCAAATTTAAACAAATTTTTAACCGCGGAAAACCGTCTAGTAACTTAAAAAAACATTTGGTTGCAAAATTCGCACGGTTTAGGAAATTACACGACAAGCAAATTAGACAATCCGAATTTGATTAAATTTAGAAAATAACCAACTTCCAATTGTTTAAAAATAAATAAATTTGTTTACTGACTTAAAGAAACTTTTGGTTGAGGAAACACTGATTGTTCAACAGCAAATCAGGTTGCTAATGTCACAATTATATAATCTATGCATTTCAAAAGTACTATACTTTTTCAATTGAGTGTTTCATATCAACAATTTTGATCAGTTCTGTGATAAAAACACTCTTTTTGTTTTGTGTAACTTCATTCTAAACAAAAAATTGTGTTGGCCCAGTTCTCATCGTCTAAACTCACAAAGAACATTCGTCTAATTTCAGTCACTTTACGATCTTCTGATTTGATTGTCGTCTCATTTCCTAGGTCCAAAATTCACATATGCTTAGCTAATAAATCATTTCCTCATAGAGGGGAAGATTCGTTACTATGTACCATGGGAAGCAGGAGTGGGAAGGGGAGTGGAGGGGAGGGTAGGGTATAGTTGATGAGATCCGCTAAAGGCCCCAAAAATACATGGAAGGGAAGATGAGGGGAGTGTCGGGGAGGGGATGGTAGGGGAAGAGATCTGCTAAAGGCCCCCATGAAAATATATGGGAAAGAAGAGACTGTACCAGCTAAGTGTAGGAGACTCCTGCCTCTGTTGTCCAGATGTTCCACGGCACTGGGATCCCTCTGCAGAATGAGGTTGGCTGCCCTGTCGTTCTTGTACTTGAGAGTGTATCCGAATGGAGTGGATCCTCGCGCGTCCTTCGCACTCAAGGATACCTCGTGACACGTCATCAATACATCCACACAGTTCTAAACAAGCCAATAACGACATGAAAAAACTGACTCTGCAGACAAGTGTTGAAAAAGTACAATAAACAACTCGTAAAACCAATACAATTGGATATTTTTGACTTTAATTTCATTTTTTACATCAAAAAATATCAACCTTTTTTGAAAACATTGCTTAAAAAAACGGCATTTTCTCTGCTAAAATCAACAGAGAGGCGAAGCTTTGCTTCGCAAACACTGGCAAGAACACGACAAAAAACAGTTCTATAAAGGGGTGCAATAAGTAAAAGTAGAAATAAGCCTCGAATTAGTAAAAAGTCGGCTGTCTCGGATTCGCTCTGCGACCTAGAGATTATGAGTCTCCCGCACTACCCACTCAGCCACGGACACTAGCGACAGATAAAGCAGAGAACAAATGCTGATCGTGATAATAGCAAAAGTGCCACTAAATAAAAGAACACTTTTATTTGCGGGTCAAAACAAAAAAGGAGGTTCGCACTAATACGCTAACGTTCGCAAGCTTGCTAATGTAAACATAACCAACAGAGTTGGAAAAAAGAGTCATAAACGAAAGGAAACGGAAAAAAATACTGACTTGTTTTTTGAAAAAATCCTAACTTTTGAACATCAACGAAAAAAAGACGGCCTTAAAGCTGTTCACGTTTCTAGAAAAAAATATGATTTACATTTTTTCGATAAAATAACCCAATTTGAGAAAACTGAATCAATGAGTGCTATTTGTATAGATAAGTAATAGGAACTACAAAAGATAGTCCATACAGAGTTCTCGGATTCGATCGCAATATGCAGACAAGTCTTCTTCTCCGAGTTCTTGCTGTTGACTTTGAATCCGTGTTCCAACAAGGCCAGAAGGACTCCAGCCAGACCTAGTCTGGCAGCCAGGTGTCCAGGGGTGTCCTGTCGATCCAGATCCTGTTTCGCTCGTTCATTCAGGTTACACCCTGGAGCCGATTCCTGGTAGACTGCTTCCAGATCCACGTTGCCGCAACAGCGCACAAGGAAACAAGCCACCGCTTCATTCTTTTCCTAAATTTTACAAATAAATTCTAATTTAATGAGTAAAAATAACATCAATAAATGACAAAAATTGTTGACTCGTTGAAGACTGACGTTGAAATGCATCGTAAAGCGTTGCAATTTCTTTGAAGCTAAGAATTTTGAACCTTCTCCGATTTATAAAATAAAATCAATTTAATTACAAGTTCTTAGTTTCTTACATTGATATTTTTTTTTTACAATTTACAATAAAATAGGTGTCTAACATTTCAAATGATATGTTTATACTTTTTGATGTCAAATTCGACTATTTAGACGTCAATTACATTTGACATCTCAGCTTTTTTAACCAAAATCATATCAACGATCAACTCGCGTAATCCAATATTAGTAATGACCTTTATAGCTCGGTGCAGCATTGTTTGGAAGTATCCATCTCGCGGGGAAATATGCCACCCATTGGCATCACAGCCATGCTTCACTAGAATTGAAGCCACATCTTCCTGCCCTGTTTCCAAAGCTACCCAGAGCGGCAAATTGTTATTCGTATCAGCCTGTGACATATCAGCTCCTCGTATACATAAAGCGTCCACTACTAACGGGAGATGCCGCTTAATTGCTGACATCAAAGGCGAATCACCATTCGCAGATCGGAATGAAAAATCAGCGTTTCGGTCTAATAAAAATAAAGCGCTTGAGCTGTCTTGGTGCATTATAGCTTGTTGAAGTAGACATTCGCCAATTGCATTTCGATCGTTGATATTTGAGCCAGCTTTTAGCAATTCGTCAGCGCAGTTTAAGCCCAGCCAAAGAGATAATGCGAACGGCGTTTGCTCGAAACTATTTTTCTCATCCAAATTTAACTTTTCGGGGTTAGTTCTTTTAAATTCGATCATGAGCCGTACAATGTTTTCATGCTTGTGCCAAATTGCAAGATGAAGGGGAGTTTGATGCGAGGCCTCCGAGGCCAATGATATTGTTGATTCCTCCTCTTCGAAACTTTCGTTTTGGTTAGCCGATGACGGTTTAGTTGAAGTCGTGTCGCCGAATGAGAAATTAGTAATGGCGTTTCCGAGTTGTGAGGAGGATATCACACTCACGTCAGGATCCGAAAAATCATCGTCAGTTACTTCTTCATCAATCCATTCTTCGATTTCTTCAAACTCATCTTCAGGAGGGCTTTCGTTCCTTTCTGATGGCACCGCTTCTTCGAACGGATTTGTAGAGATACTCACATTGTCTGGATCTGCAAAAGGATTTGAGGCCCAGTCTTCGGCGTCTCCGTCATCTTCTGAAAGTGAAACGAAACTTAACCAGGCCTTTTATAGAAGTTATAGGCAGATTGGCCAACCTCTTTTAAAATTCTATGACTGATGGTATGGTACAATTCAACACAAAGGCAGGACTAGATTTCAAGAGAAGGACCTTGATCTGAAAAAATTGGACCCCTGGTTCAGTTTGAAATTTAGAAAAATATCCAGAAGACGATTTTAAAAATTGTTTATGAACTCAAGGAAACCGAAAAAAAAAACTACTTCTGTTTTTGAGAAATCTGGATAACTGGAAAAATTTTCAAACTTGATTCAAAATTGTTATATTTGATCCAAGGATAAGCCTTGATGATCAGGATATAAAATTAATGAAATTAAATTTAATTTGGATGAAAGTAATTTAAAGATCCAAGGAAAGCCTTGATGATCTGTTAAATTTAAATAAGTTTGATTTAAAGAAAAATAAAAAATAGGATAGGATAGGCCTTTATAATTTAAGTTTAAGCTTTAATTTATAATTTTTAGTTAATTAGTTTTTGATGATGTTAGTGGATTTATGATTCGCTGTTATGTTTTAGGTGATGAAGCTGAGATGAAGAGATGATTTATATATTACTAACAATTTGTGTGTTTACTAACTAATTTTTATAATTTTATTTTCAATAAACATTTTTTCCAGATATCTTTTTAAATTTACTGCAGATTTGAAGGGAACGACTATCAGGGTGTTTTTATCAGTCGTTATTGTACAATAATAAGTTTAGAGCCTGTAATTGTCGTTGAAGATTTTTCTTCAAAAATACTATGTTTGCAAATGAAAATCTAAACTCATTGCTAATAAAATTCTAAATACAAAAGTTTGTGTTGGCTTTTGCCGTACGACCATGAATTTTATGGGTAATTTCCTTTGTAGTCGTATATCGTCTCTTTTCCGAGGTCTTTTTCCAATACCGGGTAGTTCTCGTATTGTTCGGAAAAATGGCTCTGATCTATTGAGTCGTAGAGACATTTCAATTAAATTATTGTCGTGTAACATTTTGGAAACGTTTTTTGTCTAAATCTAATCTATTTGGTTAGCTCTTAGCTAATTTGTTTTTAAGGTCTTGTTCGAGACTTTTGGTCGCACCAGATGAGTTTAGATGTGAGGTAAACTCATTCATAGAGTAATTTCAGATAAGGTACACCGTCTGCTCGTCACGCTATCTTATTTTCGGCCGGATAGATTCGTGCAACTTCTTAGTCTAATATCGATCTTAATCTTACATCACTTAGTCTCAATAGATCTAGAGTATACTAGTTTAGTTACGAGTCGGTCTCTTGGAGATAGCAACTAAGTTGTAAGTTAAATTCAAAATGCTTCAAAATGCTCTCGTGCTGAAATTACAAGTAATTTCAGCACTTACAAATGAGTGAGTTGTTAGTTTGATGGAGTGTGATTGGTTAGTCTTTAATTTTTTATAGGGATAAAATATCTAATTTATAACCAATAATAATATATAGTTTGGATCTGGTTCCAACATTGTCATAATACTTGTTTATTATCAAACAGGAATTTGTAATATAAAAGTATGTGTTAATATCCTTAGCATTGGCTGTAATTAAAAGCTGGTTATTGATCAAAAGGAACACATTTTGCCGCAACAATATTTGCGTCGCAACAATATTTGTGACTTAGATTGGAAAAAAAAGATAGTTCCTACTATAACACAAGCTTTGCTGGTGGAATAATTGGTTAAGGAAAACAAGAAACAATTTTTAGAACTTACCGTCAAATGGATTCAACGAACTCTGCTTCTTTAATTCCGGATTCGAGGCTACATTATTGAAGGGAAACGTATCATTTGATTTCTTCTGCTTCAAAACACGCTTCAATACTTTTTTCTTCACTATTTTCTTCTTTTTCAAACTCTTTTCTGAAAATTCAGATGACGGAGAAACTGGAAGAGGTGACGAGACTGAAATTTTGGGCAGTGGCGGGGGCGGTCCTGGTCGGGGCTTCTCTGCCGCAACATATTTAGTGTGTATATTACAATTGGCTCCAATATTAAGCAGTGTGGAAACTAAGTTAGCTAAGTTGTTCATACAAGCGATGTGCAGCACAGAGAGACCATTTGAGTCTTGATGATTGATGTTGCATTTCTGCTGAACAAAGTAAATGGCCGCGTTCTCGTACAGATGTTCGGCCAAGTAGTTTAGGAATGGTACCTGAAATAAAAAAATATTTTGCATTTTGTTCCAGCGTATATTCCTCGTTCAGTATTTATGTAAGCACGATTTCTTGTCACACGTTCAAATTTTTCATTTTTTTTTTCGAATTTTGATACCCAAAAAGGCGCAAAAGCAAAAAACGAACAAAAACTAACTTTACTTGAATGAAATTAAAGTTTCACGGCCAAAATTAAGCTACTGTAATCTATTAAAATAAGCCATTGCGAGTATGCTCACTCGCTTTATTCGCTCGAAACTAGACGAAAAGTCAAAAATTTAAATCCGGTTTTTCTTTTGGAAGCTTCCGAATCACGACTGAAAGGACTTTAATACGATATATCACTCAACCCAGTCCGACTATTATTTATGGTTACTGATTTTACTGATAAGCCCGCGAAAAGTTAACTAACGTTATCGTTAGTGATATTGATGTCAATTTTAGCTCCACGTTTCAATAGCGCCGAACTAAATTTCGGCTCCAAATTAGCTTCGAACTCCCTCTCGTCTTGTTTAACAGCCAACCAGAGCGCATTTTCCCTCTCGTGGTTCATAATGTTCACATCAGTAGTTTTGATTCCCAGCAGTCGTTCGAACACTTTGAAATTTCTATTGTGTATGCTACAATGCAGAGCTGACTGACCCAAACTATTTGTAAGGTTGACATTGACTTGTAAGCTTTCATCATCTGCATTTAAAATTCGATCCAGCAGAGACAATGTTTCGTCTGTGGGCTCCTTCACTGACGCAAAAGCATGCAGAGCCGTGTCTAGAGAATCCCTGAAAAAAAATATATTTCCTGGATGTTGAAGACTAAAAATTTAAAACTCGCGTTCTTTCTCCAAAATTTTAGAGTCAATTAGGCTTGAGCTACTTTGTCAAGGTGAATGACAAGGAGAAGCACTTTGGCTGGTAATTGAACGCGTTTGGCGGTAAAAGAACAATTGTTTCACAACTTAATTTACCTCAAATCAGACGAAAATAAGACTAATGTTGTAATAAATAGTGATTCAATATTCCGCTAATAGGTTTCTCCTAATTGGGTGCCTTGCTTCTGCTTTATTTGCCTTACTGTCTATCACAATTGCCTATTAGGTTCACTGTCTGAATCAGACACGTCTCCTTCTCATTCACCCTATGTCAAATTAGTCCGATTGAGCTTATTGGACTGAAATAATATTTTTCCAGGAAAAAAAAAGAAAAAACTAATCAGTTTCGCTGAAAATATACGATCAGTCCTCTACTCAAAGTACTCAAATCCAAGTGGCGTAGAGGTGTTAACTTATTTAATTCAAGGCCAGTAAACACCTGAAAACGTACCGGTAGGCAAGAGTTCTCCCAAATCCCAACACAGGTCTTATTTCGACCAAATTTTATAATGATTGATTCTGATTGGATGAAATAAACATATGGAAGGAAACTTGAAGCTTAATTGCAAAACATTTTTGCGCATTCAGCATTTTGGGCCGCATAAACAGAAAAGACCCCAAATTTTCTACGCCGCAGGCAATGTTTAGAAAAAAAACAGGTCAAACATTGACCAAAAAATTGCCTTTTCTCGGCGCGCCCTCCCCTTCAAAAATAATTTGTATTGTGGCCGAATGCGACTTCAGAAAAAAATTAGGGTCGGTCAGCCGAAAATGGATGTCTTAAACTAGTACCAAAGGAGAGACCATTTGGGTAGTCAGGGGTCAAATCCCTGATGTGGTGCCCACCCCACCCCACTAAATCCACTTGTGTCGGTAGGTCAATGGTCGCTCAAATTTGTCGGTTTGGTTTCGTAGAACTAAATTTATACTTTAATTGCTCAAAAAAGTTATAATCTTATGATTTTATTAACCAAACCTGGCGGGTTGTGCCACATCAATATCTGTCGCATCCAACAGAAATTGTGCAGGGTAGAACTGCTGCAGTATAATGAAATAGTGCAGTAGAGGTCTGCTAGTTGGAGAATTGGTTATCTCTTCATTTTTAAAGACTGGAATGGCGAATTGGACATTGACATCTGCACCGTGTTCCACTAGAAGACTGGCTACACTGGCTTGGTCGGTATTGAGGGCTATGAATAAAGCTACTTCGCCTGAAAATAAAACTTTATAATACTCAGAAAACATTTTAAAAAACAGCATAGTGAATGGAAAAAAACTACAGAAAAAATTACTTAAAAAAATAACTTGCCAAAAGATGAAAAATTACAGCTACAAAAACTTCATATTTTTATCGGATAAAGTTCATAAACAGCCCTTAAAAATGGAAACAGATATATTTTGCTCTTGAAATTACGCAAAATAAGTTGACCAAGCCGATATAAAAAAAACTGAAACTGTTTGAATATCTAAAAAAACGTAAAAAAGAAAAAACTCGGAAAATGAACCGACAGAAACTAGATCAAAAACCACGCACCCGAAAAAAATGAATATTTTTTTGAAAAGATAATTACAACCTGAAACGGGTTTGAACTAATTACTTCTTAAATATCTACTAGAGGAAAATACTACTTCTCTAGAAGATCCTCTAGAAGTGGAGATCCTGTGGACAAAGTTGTTTACGGGAAAAAAAGTCTAGTACCCGATTGCAATACCCTTGCTTATCGCAATAAACTAATACGCATGAAATTCTGCGTCGCAAATAAGCACTCAATCGACCTATGTTTTTCGGATCAACACTTCATCAAAAACGAAAAGGATGTCAAAAAAAATCGAACAGTTCGATTATTTGAAATTCAGCCTCGTCAATCTTTTTTCCCCAATTACCGCCAAGGAACTACTGAAGTAAAATTCAATCTACGAGAGACAACCATAAATGCGAAAAACCATCACCATCATAAAAAAACAATATCGCAATTCTATTATAAAACACGAAGGTTAGAATCATAAATAGCAGTTATCAGTAGTGAATATTTTTAGTATCTAGAAGTTAATTTTGAATTTTCAATAAAATGAGCATGACCATAATCAGCAAAAACGTCACAGATTTTGTCAAACAAGTTGTTAATCCGAAAAAAATATTATATTCTGATTTGATAACGTTTGCTTCTCGCAAGGGGTTCAGGAAATTCGGCGATCAGAAAACAACGGGAATTAAGACGATAATTTGCGTGCAAATTGCGTGAAATTTGATTAGACTTAAATTGATATTTAGGAAGCGTAAACAGACAAATCTAGTTAACCTGTCTCGTCCGGGGCATTGATTGATGTCGGCAGTTGTTCCGTGTACTCTATGAGATATTTGTACACTATGTCCTCCCGCCTCAGTCTGATGGCCGCGTGCAGAGGCGTTTCACTTCTCTGCTTCAAAATGAAGAACAGGGTGTCTGTGTCTGAAATAATTTCAAACATTCGCATCCAATTCAACACGAGAAGAACATCAATGAAGCAACTTCTGTGTCTCGAGAAATTGAAGAATCACACTACTGTGTGTTTAAATAACAACTGATAAAAATAACCGAGCTTCCAACCATATAGCCAAAAAAAGAATGGCCGGGCAATGTACATGCAGCGCAGAATACTTCGACCATAGTCATTTTTAGCAAACGAAATTGATTCTTTCTATTTTTTGTATTTTATAATATTTTCTATTGTGAAGAGAGTCAAGATAGGAGATTTCAAATTTGGATACGCTAAAAAATTATTAATAACTTCCTATTGCAGCCTTTTAGTTACTTAAGTACATGCTATAGAACTCATTCTATTCGGCAACAGGATAAGTGAACACTTTAAATTGCGACTTGGGCTGTAAAAAAAATGGTCTTTGTACTATGAAATTAGGCTTCGCTTGTGTAAATACAAAACGGTATCTCCTTGAAATTCTACTTTTGACGAGCGCTATCTATGAAGACCGTGTTCTTCAACGTACCAAGGGGTTCGAAGTCGGAATGGGAGAAGTTGTGCCAGTGAGAGAACATGACAGCGGAACAGTGCTGCTTTAGTGTATTTGCACTACTCTGAACTGCCACTTGGTACATCTTGATCACGTTCTCAGTGTGAACAAACGGGGCCAGAGACTGTTCTGTCAGCTGTTTCAGTTCACTCAAGTTGCAGTCACTTGAGACTCGCAACATGTCCATCAGAAACGATTCAGATTTACCAGATAGCTCCAGAGTATCTGAAAATTGAAAAAAAAAGTTGAAATATTTTCAAATGATTTACAACTAATACTTTCAAAGCATAATTTTCTCATGAAAAAAAACTTCCTACCAAAAGAAACGTTTAGACTTGACTTTAAATCTGCATGTTAGGCTTTTTAAATTTATATTGTCCATTTCTTTTCTTCAAAACTTTAACTCGTGTCACAGATTTAAGCATTTTTCATTTAAGTTTAAAAACATTAACTATTTAAGAAGGAAGAAACACAAACAGAATTATATGGTTTTTCAAAAACATAGCTAACAGACAGTTGAAAAAGAGTCAATGAACTCAAGAAAACTAGAGACGTACAACATGATTTAAATTTCTATCTTTATGATTGACAAAACAATTCACAAAACTAACCCAATCCGAGGAAGCACGGTAATTGGTGACTTTTTTATTACGCTGGAAAACCTTGAAATTGAAATCCATTTTCGAAACTAAAAGTCAATCACGTTTCATTCAATCATATTTCGTTCATTGACCCTTGAAGAAACGGATTGAAACTTCCTATAGGTTCAATTAATGCACCAACCTGTGTACATCCATTTAAGCATAGCTGAGCCAATCTCTCTGCTAGTTTCACACATGTTTACAATCCTTGGATCTGAATCCGAGTCTTTTTCTGAAGAAGAGTCTCGCTTGCATTTGAAGCCACGTGCTTCAAGCACAAACGTGTGACACGGTACTGGTCTGTCCGATTCATCTCTGAATGTCATAGACACGTCTGAGAACCTCTCATTGAATAGAAGAGTCCCGATGAAGCGAAGGATATTCACAGGGAAATTATCATCCGAGAGGTTAGTTGCAACCGAACCACTGAAACACATAAAATTTAAAAGGAAATTAGAAAAACTCTCGCTTGCACTCACTAAAACTTAGAAAACGACGATGTTTCTTTGTGTTCAATTCCTATCACTTGACTTTTTTTTGCCGTTTCACCACCCACTTGCAAATTTATATTTTTGTAAATTATACTCAGAACGTCAAATTGTCATCAAATTGGCATGCGGACTGATTAGACTACTCCAAACACCTTTGGTTTTCAATCTCAAGTTTTATTGTTTACCAAGTGGTCTTACAACGTTGTGTTCGTCCGGTCGGAGTGGGGGAGGAAAAAGAGCGTACAACTTTAACGCAAGCATCTGGTAATCTAACTTTAAACGGATCGAGATTTCAGAGAATTTAGAATAGTGGGCTGTTACGCAAAGGTCACAGAATGCTCCGACCGCAAATATTCAAATACCAAAATCTTTTAAAAAAAACGGGAAACATAGGAAAAAAAGAGAAAAACAAATCAAATGATTTTTTTCATGTTTTTTCGCTTAAAGATGTGCTTTTTTTTTAATTGAAGGCCGATTGAATTATTAAACAATCTGTTATATAAAAGGTAAAAATAGCTGATTTTAGAAATTTCGCAGATACATAACCTTTCTCTTATAAAGGAGTAACCGGTTTTGCAGGAAAAAATTCCGCAACTGCTTCTTTCTATTTAATTTTTTCTTAGATTTTGATAGGGTAGTTTTTAAGAAAATCCAAGTTTCTAAAACATGGTCAAAGTTCAAAAACTTGACTTTCCAAAACCAGTTCATTTTTTCAGCAAAAAGCAGGTCGTGGCTGGTAAAGTAGAGAAGACTCCCAAAATCGAGTTGCACGATTGAACACATTGAACGCTTAAACTGTCAAAAAAGTTTAAAAAGCGGTCAAAAATCAAAACTTTCCGAGGGCCATAACTTTTTAGGTTAAGTAAATTGGGTGCATTCACGTATTCAAAGGCGCTTGCTACAACCATTTCTTTGGATTGAACCCAGATCTCAGATAGGGGAGGGTATTTTCCGGTAAAATTTATAAAATTAAAATAAAAAACGCTCAAAAAATTGACTTTTCCGAAGAAGATTTTGTCTAAAAATTGTAAGTGGCCGCTAATGGAGGGAATCTTTTGAAGTCCGTTTTATTCATTGAAGTTAAAGATTCAGATTCAGATTTGTTCGGTTAGTTTTTGAACAAACAAATAATCAAAAAATATTGGTCAAAAAATCCCCCCAGAGATTTCGAAGGCGGACCAGCGGAGTATAATGTAAGCGGTTTTTCTATGGATCCCTTTTTTGAAAATCGATAGAAAAATTTTTGAGAAAAAGTTTTTTTTGCAAAAAACGATAAAAAATTTTCAAAGCGTATCAATAAAAAACAAAAAAACCCAATCCCATACACTTTCAAAACACCTGTTTTTATCAAGCAGGAATTCTAGGCAAACATGTCGAGCAAGATAGTTGAAATTCAAATTGGTAAATGAGCAAAACTTACGAAGCGGAAACAAGGCCGACAATCTTTGAGCAGACACCAGTTGAGCCGAAAAAAAACTATTTAATTAAAAATAACTTCAAAATTTCAAGTCCCCATAAAACTACCAAACAGTAACTAGTTATTACGTACTAGTTACCTGTGCCAGGTTTGCCGGAGATTGAGCTTGACAGCACGTGAGTGGAGAGAGTGCACTTGAATGAAGTCTAGTGATTCAAGTGATTTTGTTAAACTAGTTGTTAACCCGAAAAAAAGTCTATATTCCAGTTTGATAACAATTGCTAGTCGCAAGCGTGAAAAGCGAAACTCCGAAGAAGTAAAAAAGCGAAACTTCAAATTTTTTCCATATCTTCCATTGTTTAACTGACAAATCATTCAGTAGGCGACATATTGACTGATCTATGTCATCTATGTTAGGTTTTTCTTTGATGTATTTAACGGACAATTGTATGAATAATTAGTATGCACAGCACTTGATATCTATCTCACCTGGAATTGTTTGAGCACATCATCAGATGGTGTCTTTTCTGCAGTTCGGCGTGTGAGTTCACCAGTTTGTTGTACTCGGCTGTCAGAAGGTCTAATCTCTTTTGTACCTTCTGCAGTTCCATTTCAGCGTTTAATCTCTGCGGCGACACCGCCATAGCCAAATGGGTCTTTTGTCACGAACAGCAGACACAAAGAACCAATACTTGTTCAAATCTAATTCATATTTGATGCTCTTAATCTCGGTTTGAACACATATTCGACATTCAGCTAAACCTGAAATGTAGTTCATAGCCAACTCAAAGTACAACTGAAGCCACCTATTTGTAACAAAGGCTCACTATTAATTGCTTATTACAAACTTAGGCAACAGCATACCATAGCACTGATTTTGCGAGCGCCAGCAACAAATAAAACGTTTATGATTCTACGGGACTCGAATCACATACCTCTCGGACAAAAGTCCAATTAAAAGAACCAATGAGGCATGGAAAATTCTTCATTCGCATCTGAATTAATAGCAAACTAGCGCTTAAGAACCTCCGGTGCTTAAATTGGTTTTAAGAACGTGAAAATTGCTTATATCAACCAAAAAAAAAGATAATTATCTGAAAAATCCCAACATATTTCCTATTTTCAAACGCATCCACGAATATTCTTTCATCAATTATATACACTTTGAAACAGGGGCGGATCTAGGACTTTCTCGAGGGGGGGGGGATGATTTTCAAAAAATTTTCGAAAAAATTTTCAAGTATTTTGTCGATCTTTTTTGGCCAAATTTTCTGCGCCGCATGCAAAAATGTTGAAAAAACAGTCCAAAAAAGGCGTTTTTAGGCACTTTGTGGAAAATGTTGATAAAAAAAATCGCGTTTTTTTGGCGCGCGCTCCCCCACTTCAAATTAATATATATTGGCGCCCAACGCGCCTTTCAAAAAACTTCAGGGTCGGTCGGCCAAAAATGGATTTCTTAAAAAGTACCAAAGGGGGGACCCTTTGGGTCGGCAGGGGGTCGAATCTCTGAGGGGGGAGGAGGCGTCCGCAAACCCCACCCCCCTCTAAATCGGCCCTTCATTTGTAATCAAGATATAAATTTTTGGAAAACTCTTGAAAAAATCATATAGCTATCATCTGGGAAACTATTAAAAAAATTGAGCAGTCATATTTGGAAGCAAAATTTGCATCTTCGGAGAGCACCCTGACAGCAACCCACTATAGGGTTGTGAAAACCCAGTTTTGTGAAAATTTTTGCACAAATCATAAAAACTTCATATCTCGGAAACTGAAGGCATTTGAGCAGACAGATTTGGAGACAAGATTTGCAAGTCCTGAGTGTACCGTGACAGCACACAACTACAAGGTGAGGGAATCCAATTTTTTTTTAAATGTTTTAAATCTAAGTTTTCTGTAATTTTTGAAACATCACAAAAATCGTCGTATCTCGCGAACTAAAAGGATTTTGATATTCGTACTTCGAGGTCGAATTCGCAACTCCTGGACAAACCTGACACGATCCCACAATTGGGTTGCTATTTTTAAAGTTGGCAAAATAAGCTTCGAAATGGGCCTCAGCGTACCATTTGACAAAAGTTATAAAGCGGTAACTAAGCAGACAATATTTGGGTAGACGACCGTTGGGTAGAAACAGCATAAAAAAATGGAACTTGAAGTCATTGAAACCCCTAAGCATGAAAATATATTTTGCCAAACAAGTGACGCAGTAAGTTCAGCAATCGGAAATGACTTACACAAGTTTTTTTGCCCAAAAGCCCTGATGAGAACAGTCCTGCGAACTAAGTTCAGTATAAAAAAAATAGTGCCCAACTGCAATAAACTTGCTCTAGCAAATATATCAACAGAATGAAAAAATGTATCAAGAGAAAAAAGAAGCTCAATCTGCACAATGTGTAATTATGGTATTTTCTTTGATAAGCTCACAAAAGAAGCACAAAATTTTGACTAACTAACAAAATTGATTTTATTTGCCATACCTGACACAGAGACAAACTTGCGGTTCACATAATTTGCAATAATTGAAGAGAAACATTGAAGAGAAACATCAGACAATAATTGAAAAGAAACATCACAAATTTGAAAAAACAAACTAAGAAAAACCCCGAAAATAAAGGAAACAAATTAAGTAAAAATAGATATCAAATTACAGTCTTAATATTTAATGGACATTTAATATTATAACAAAAAAAGTTAAACGTGCAAAATAAGAAAAAAATGACATAGCCAAAAGACATCTAGAAAAATGAAATCAACAAGACTGAAAAAACATTGACCATTTTCAGAAAAGTTTTCAACTACATAAATGCAGTGTTTTTTTCAGTCTTGTTGGTTTCATTTTGGAATAAGCAAACAACATACTTAATGTGAAAAACATCAAACTATTGAAAATGATAAATTTCAAAAACAATTACAAAACAAGTCAAAATTTTAAAATGTATTCTCCTTGTTTGAACAAAACTTGCACAAAAAAACTCGTACCAAACAAAGAAGGAAAAACCAGGAAGAGACACTGGCAAGGACTCAAAAACCATTTTTTTAAAAATCTGAAGCCAAAAACAGACAAAATGTAAATGCGTGTCATTGAAACGTTTTAAAATAGAACTTGAAGTCATTGAAATAGAGTCCGGCAACGTACAATATAATCTGGACATTAAAAAAAATTAAATAAGAAATTCTTTAAAAAAAAATGGCATCAAAAAACTAAAAAATCATTTCGTTTACGTTTTAATACATTGAAACTACGTAATACTTAGGAAATTTAACATGTATATCCGGAAGATCAGCAGACAGCAATTCAATTTGACACAGTAAAACAACAAACTCGTATCGCAATTTTGGAGTTGATTTAATTATGATTGGATAGGATTTTAGGCTTGCTTGGAATTCGTTTTTCAATTGAAATGTATATCTTTAAGAAACATGGGGTACAATCGAACGAGATAGAAAATTTAAAATACATGTCAAAAAACAAAAAATAATGTGCAAAAACTTATGAGCCATTATCTGCAACAAAAAGAAGGCATTAAATATAGCCAATCGAAAACGAAAAAATACATAGCAGGCAGATCCAAAAAAGGTATAAACCAGGAAAAGACACCGATTTTGAAAAGTTCTAAAGTCAAAAACAAACCAAAAAAGAAAGTTAAACAAAAAGTCAATACAGAAGTCCAACACAGAATACGATCCCCAACACAGCGAAATTCAGCCAACACAGGGAAACTGACGCGAAGGCTGATAAAATTTAATTTTACTAGTACGGAAAATCACCAGACCGAGCTTTTGTGTTTGCAAACTTGCCTGATTTTGATTTGCTTTAAAAGTTTGATGTTTCTCATTGTGATTAAACATTTTCCGTAGTACCACATGTTTTCTACCATGCTTCCACAAGGACAACAAGGAAAGTATTTAGATGATGATACCAATTTCTTCTTAATGTGAAAAACTCATTTGCCTCGCATTTCCGCCAATAGAAAACTGGAAAATCTGCAAAAAAATTTTCGGGCCGTTTCATCAAATATGCGATTACTTCAAGGACACATACGTTGGTCCAGTGCAAGGTGCTAGAAGAGTGGAGCCAACATTTGCCATGACCGATTGGAATGTTGATACAGGGGTTTTTCAAGAATCTCTCGTTTCGAAATTGATCTCCCGGTTCAAAGAAAAACAGAACAGATCAGAAAAAATGACGACTCATGGTCCGAAGAGAAATTAGGAGAGCAAGAACAAAGAACGTGAACGCCAAGTAATGAAATAATGCAATCAAATAACACGGCAACAAAATTCGAAAGTATTTAAGAACTTGTACAAGCAACCTCTGCTGATTTTAAAAAGCATGATTTTTGATCTCCCTTTTAACCTTTTTAAACTTTGTTCTTTTTCCTCTAATCTTTTTTGACTGAAAAACCGTCAGCTGAAATTGCGTGACACCATATTCATTATCTACCACATTAAAATGCACGCTCCAGATTGATAACCATAGCACTGTATTTTGTAGAATTATTTTGGAAAAAGTGATTTGTATAATTACACAAGCTTTGTGTACGTAAACCGATAATCTGCAAGTATTGGTAGTAACCTGATTTCACCGCACCAATGCGTCGACAGTTTTACCACAGAGGCTAAGTTTCGCTTCGCAAACACTAGCGAGAATACGACAAAAAGAAGCTCTATAAAGTGCAATAATAAAAATTAGAAATAAGCCTCGTATTAGTAAAAAATCGGCTACCTCTGAGATTCGAACCTGCGAATTAGAGATTAACAGTCTCACACACAAACCACTCAGCCACGGAATTTTCATACTGACCAAACACTAGCCACAAACAAAGCAGAGAGCAAATGCTATGCAATTTCCAATGCTACCGTGAAATTTCCAAATAAGTGAACATTTTTAATGAACACTTTTTTTGCGAGTTAGGTTAGATTTAAAAAAAGAAGGTTCGTAACAATACACTAGGCTGATCGCAAGTGTAAATAATGGATCAACAGCTGGGAAACCGAAAAATTAAAATCCACTTTCGAAGCTAGAAGTCGCTCGTTTTTCGTTATCTTTAGACTTTTGCTGTTTGATAGTGGAGTTTGCTTTCCTTTTAACAAAAGCAATGAACTGAACTTGAACATAAAATAAAAGCAAAACCGCAAAAAAGCCAACTTAAGTCTGAACAAATTTAAAAAGTTTTCCTGAAAGAAAAACAAAAAAAGCATCGCGACCTATATAAGAGTCTGAACTACGTTCGTCGACTTTTATAATAATGCGACTCCAGGATAACAATCCACGGCCTCTTGTGGTCTATCATTGGGGTGTTTCTGCCAATTTGTTTACTCAGATTCGCATTTTTAGATTTACCGCAAATGTGCTTTCAATACTAACCAAGGAGTATAAATTTACTAGGTTGAAGAGCAAGCAATGCGTTGAATCCACGTTCTGCATGACCTAACTTCTCAACACCACAGATTTTAATCTATTTGAATTTACATCAACATCACATCACATCCAGTGAGTTTAAATGGCGTTTGGGTTATAAATATATTTCACATTTATAAACCCAAAACAACCCATGCCAACACTATACAAACTGACAAAGGCTACAGTTTTGACCCAATTATTACAGCCAAAAACAGTTCCAAAAGCGGGCAGTCCAGCAACGTTACAAAAAGCGTGCACTGCCCAAACGAGGTAGAAATTTTGATAAGTGATGAAGAGAAAGGAACTGTACGCTCCGAACAAAGTAGTGTAGACAGTCTGAATAGTCACTTTTATCAGAATTGAGGTCGTGTCGTATCCCAACTTTGTCATTTCAAACGCATGGTGAATATGCGCGAAACCAAACAAAAGGGGCGCGAAAACGACTGTTTTCCATTTGAATACTGGTAGCATAATTGGCACAATACAGCATCTGTAAATGAACTCTTCGATACCAGGAGCCACAACGAAATTCCTGCAAAACTGCAGGAATCCATTTTCACAGCTGAAGTAATCGTCTTTGACGTCCGCGATTAAGTAGTCAATTCTTAGGTTGAACTGGATAAAGTTTAAAACAAAATTTCCCAGAAATAAAGCTATTAGAGCCGAGAATACGTAGCCAAAACTAATTAAGTTTTTTTCCGGAATGAATCCCAATACTTCGAAGAACGATCTGAGATTAAACGTGTTCGGGTGACAGCGAATGGCTGTCAATAGAAGAACACATGTGACTAGAAATGTGGCAACGAGCGATCTCCAGAAGCGCTCCTTAATCTTCTCGGTTGTGTCCCGATGTTTGAAACTTGATTTGAAGTGGATACAAAATACAAGTAGTAGTGATATGACGACAGAAAGGAGAAGCGCTTTCTCAGTTCCCAAATTTTGAAACATTGTCCGCTCAATCATGCATAGTCTCAAAAAATATTTAGAACATATTATGCTTTTCTGCACCCACCGGTGTAAAATTAAGTTTTGATGACAACAATAACATCTGGACGCTGTGCAAGTAGCACAGAATGTTCCGATAACAGATTTTTTTTTTTAAAATCTAAATATCAAAAAAATATATTCATTTTTTTTACCCAGAAAGAGCAATTGAATTAAGTCAAAAACGCAAGAATGAGGTGCAATATTAGATGAAAAAACGTTCAAAAGCATTAAATTTAATTTGAAGGTCCGAGTCTGATCAGGTTATCAAATTTAGTCTGAAAATGAGAAAACATCAAGAGCAGTATTTCTCGATAATGAGACAACTTTTTTGTCTTTCAAAGATTCCGAATCAATAACAATAAGCCTACAAGCTTGAGACTGGACACACTTCATTTTAGGTAGTCAAATTCGGCTGGAAAAAAGTCTCCGTCGTAAAAAAAACATAGCCAACAGACAGTTGGAAAGTGTTAATCGCAGAGAAAGATTTAAAATAAAAACTTCAATATTCGAATTTCGAGGACTTTCGTTATGCCCTTAAGGCTCTCCAAAATAGTCGAAAAAAATTCAAGAGTGACTTTTTGCATAAAATAACCCAATGTGAGAAAAATGGATCAATAGGTAAACTTTTTTAATCAGCTGGCAAACCTTAAAAATAATATCATCACGTTTCTAATGACCTTTACACTTTGGCTGTTCGATAGTGGTTTGCCTTCCTTTTACAAAAAAATGAACTGAAATTAAAACTGAAGCCGCGAAAAACCAAACTTAAGCGTAAACGAGCTTAAAAACTTCCTTGAAAAAAAAAAAACTAAACGAAAATCATCAAGACGTACATAAGGTCATCAAGACCTATTGACTACGTTCATTGACACTTAAGAAGAATTTGATATCTGATGACGTTGAAAAATGACATTGAAGCATTACTTCAGCATTTATTGAAACTTCGCTTTCTATAGTACAACTTCAACTACCACAACATCTTCATTTCATTGGCGTAACGATTAGTAAGTAATAATTAGAACAGGCAAACTTGACATTGACTTTGATGATTTCTCTTTGCTCTTACAAAATTAAGGGCTCCCACCATCTGCAATCAAAACAAGGACAACCGACCAGTCTTACAAAATACAATTTTTGAATTTAGTGTCGTTTTTTCTGTGATGTGATAGAAAAATCTGAACGAAAAAATAGAAATTAGGCAAAAGTGACAGTCTTAGACAAATTGCCAAACGAAAAACAGTTAGAAAATGGCTAGAAAAACGAAGAAAAAAACGTAGAAAGCATTTGAAAAAATTCAAAACTTCTATATTTTTTTTGCCGAAAATTGTTGAATGTTTGGAATTTTTTATTCCCAAAATGGGGCCAAAAATTAAATTAATTTAACTAATTTCACTCCAGTGAAACTAAGTTTTCAGGGCTAAATTTCAGCTTAAATAAGCTATTGTAAGTCTGCAGGCTCATTTTATTAACTCGAAATTAGACCTAAGATCAAAAATTTCAAACCTGTTTTTCTCAACACTGGGAATTTTTTTGAACTTCTTTAAATGTCGCTCGAATCACGACTGAAAAAGCTTTAATATAAAATATCTCTGGACCCATTCCAATGATTCAATGATTATTTGTGTAACCTGATTTTACTGGAAAACAAGAAAAAAAACGAAATACTCCAGAATACAAGTTCCTCACATTTTTCAAACTGTCGGAACAAAAACCAAAAACTCATTTTTGCAAGGCCCAATAGTCAAAAAAGTAATATGTGGAATAATTCAAAAGACATTTGTTATGTTGTTATTGAGCTTTACCTCTCGTGAGAACAATAATTTCGAATCAATCGCACAATCTGCCCCCTCCCCCCTTAGTGACCTACCGATGAATATCCTACGCTAGCATGCATCAAATCTCAAAACTAACCCTGTATAAAATATGCATTTCATAAAATCGTGCAAAATGTAATTGTTCTGAAACTTTTGGAATTAATTGGGATTTTGATGGGCAACAATATAGTGAAATCGACTTTTTAACGATGCTTCGATAATTAATTCCATTATTTGGAAGACATTCACTTCAAAGTTCTCTTGTAAAAAAATTTTACGTTCTCCACCCAAAATCGATTTGGAGAAGGAGGCAATTGCACGGTTGATCATTAAATTGAAAATTCAACCAAACATGTTGCATACATCGTGATAACGATGTATGCGATGAGATTAAAGAGGAAAAACCCGAAAGAAACCAAGGATAGCGCAGAAAGTTCTGACCACTATTTAAAAAGTTTCTTTCTGCTCAAATTTTGATTTTTTTGTGGAAAGATGAATAGATATTAAAAAGCCTAGAACTTAAACATGTTCAACAGTAAAAGTAACTTAAGTATAATCCGCAACAAATTTCCTCAATAAATGAACAGAATAAAAACATCCAAAAACCAACCAACTTTCTCGCTTTTGCTCGCTCTTGACCAAAAGCTCGGGTTTTCAACAATGGCCAAATTTTTGAACAATTTTATGTTGTTCGAATCACGACTGAAAAAGCTTGAATATGATTTATTACTGAATCTATTTCAATGATTCCTTGAGCTATCCGACTTCGCGTGGAGAAAAAAGGAAAAAAAACTAAAACACCCAAAGACAAGGAGGAACACCCAATTCCTCCCTATTTTTCCTCCCCAAACAAGGCAACAACAGGCAATAAACCTGAAAAATAACCTGGTAAAAAAGTTGATTGGAAAATAATGTTTTTTACAAAATCATGTAAATCTCAACATTCAAAATTTTCATCCCCACGCATATCGTGACAAAAAAGACAAAGAAATGAGAGCAAAATGGTGCTGGGCAAAGTATATTAAACAAAAAACATTTTTACCCAAACTTAAAAAACTCAAACTTAAACGAGAGCTTCGTATGCCAGATGCTTTGTAACTTAGATCTACCTTGAATATATGGCAAAAACAGGAAATCATCATTAAAAATTTTAAGCATAGCAACAGACAGTTGAAAAAAGAGTATGAAAACTCAGCACGCCGAAAAAAACAGACGGAATTTTTCAAAGCATTTCAACTTGAAGTTTGAAAAGAAAAATATGTCACTCCGAATGAAAAATTTATGATTGACACTTACTTCCTAACAGAGGCGACGAACAGTTTCGCAGCACTCGCAATACAACACAAACAAAGCATTGCAAGCTAGCATGCAGAAAATAAAGACTTGAGCCTTAATTCCAATAAAATAAATTATTCCAATAATAAAAGGCAGCCACTAAATCCAATAAACTATTTTATTCCAATAAAAAATAAACATAGCCAAAAGGCACTCGGATAAGAGTGAAGGAACAGAAAAAAACGACTTGTTTTTTTTTTGAAAAAAACTTCAATTTTGGAATTTAACGAGGAATTTATGAGTCTCATGTTTTTATTCCGCAGGTAAATCTGGAAAAAAATCTACTTTCGAACATAATTGGAGAGCGCAACAACCTAACTTTAAGCAGAAGATATTGAACACTTGCCAAAAAGCAGCTCTATCGAGTGAAATAAAAAGTAGAAATAAGCCTCGAATTAACAAAAACTCGGCTATATGTCGGATTCGAATCTGCGACCTAGCAAATTTGAGTCTCACGCACCAACCATTCATCCACGGATGCTTAAAACACCCAAAAACTAGCCACCATTAGCGCAGCTACTTATGCTATCAAATTGCCAATTCGACGCAGCAAAAGTAGCACCAAATACAAAAGACACAATTTTGCATGTACTAAACTGGAAAGCATAAAGCCAAATTATCTATAAATTATGCATTTCAAAAAAATTGCGAAATACATTGAGTTAGAAAATTCCTGAAATCGAGCTTTTTATCATTGTACAGCTGTTGGAAACAAATAACTTTTTTCGGTTCATTTGATGAATTAAAAATGCATCAGATGAGTTAACTTTTTACTAATCAAATGTCAAAGCACATATGATATTATACTGGTACCGCAGCACACCGATTCAAAAGTGCCACCAGAAGTAGCACTTCTATTTGCAACTTAGGTTGGAAAAAAGTTCGTACTAATACACTTTGCTCCGCAAGTGTAATTAATCTCAATTACAGCATTTATACTTGGAAGCGTTCATAAATGCATTAAAATGTATTAATTCACTTCTGCAAAATATTAGGGCAGTTTAAGACGTTTCGTGAAAAAAGTAAAAAGAATCATCACGGCCAATATAAGAGTCTGAATTACCTTTATCTACTTTTAAAAAAAAAACATCTACATTAACTTCTTACATATGACTCAAATTATGTTCAAATAGAAGAAAACATGTCATTACACACTATAATTGACGTTAAAGGAAGCTAAAACAAGCACGCAAAAAAGCTCAATAGATGCCAGTTGATCCAAAACCAAATACTGTCATGAACATTCTGAGCTATTAATTTTTAAGATACCGCGGTTCTCCGAAAACACGGTAAAACATACTATATTTTTGACCTTGACACTATAAAAATGAGGCAACTACGTCAAGATAGCATACGACAAATCCGTTACGCGGCAAACGCGAGCGAAAAAAATGTAATTAAGCAAATTCTATTAGTTTAAATTAATTTCTTCTATCGGAAAAGATGCTCTGATGAAAAAATATTATGCGTTGGAAAGGAAGATGACAAAAAATTAGCAGACAAACGATAGTCCGACATTTCAAGATTTCCCGTCATGGTTAGACCACGACTCGAACTTCTACACGGTCAGACCACGACTCGAAACCTAGACCTTATGTTCTGAAAGCGATTTCTTTACCTTTAGACCAAACAAGATGAATGGTGTTGTTCCTTAATAAAGCAAGGTCAATTTCGTACCGATTTGAAGAAACCTTCTTGATAAAGAAAAATTGTTTGCAAGAAAAAAGTCTTTTTACCGATTACAAGTTTACTTGCTCTCGGAAGTGAAAAAAAATTGGATCAGTAGGTTAATTTTTTATTCCACTAAAAACTTTAAGAATTGAAATCAATATTTGAAACCAAGTCATTCACGTTTTATTGCGCCATTTGTTATTAGCGAAATTTGTCGCTCATTTCGTGAACTTGCAAACAAATCAGAAATACGGCCGCATAGAAACACATTCGCGTTTAACAATTTTCAAAAAAATTTCGTGATAAACATTTGACCAAATCAATTATCTTCACTTCGTCCATCGACACGTCACAGATGCTTGACAAACAGGCTTTAAATTAAGTGAATGCTCTTATAATACTCTTTTCATCCTTTATCGAAAGCCCGCGATGTTCGATCATTGGCTTCCTATCGACTCGAACATAACTATTTTAACATCTGGAATATAAAGCACACAAACTTGATAGTACTTTTCCACTTGTTATTAAAAAATCCTTTTAAACTTAAGTTCCAGATTTCTACCCATTTTAAAAGCTAAAAGACAGCTGAAAATTATTAACTAAGTCACTCGACAGTTGGAAAACTGATACTGAACCAAAATAAACCGGAAAAAACCAGACAGACACTTTTAATTTTTCAGTTTCATTAAAACCTTATACTGATTTCGAGACAATTAAAACATCACCATTGTTATTTTGAGTTCATCAATTTACCGACCAACTCAGCGAAAATTTCTCAATCTAAGGCGCCTTTTAAAACCCGCATATGATCGGCACTTTCTATAGAAAACTTGAAATCTACAAACTTAAATCCATTTTTGCAGTTTAAACCAAACTTCAATTATCGCGCAATTTGCACATCCAAAATTTGAGCGTGACCAAATATCAGTTTTTCGGAAAACAAAACAAAAAAAAACTACCTCAATTAGTGAAAACTAGTGAAAAACGCTAATTAATGAAGTTGGCATCAACACTTCGTTAACTGCAAGTAGTGATAGTATCTGCACTTCATTTAAACTTTCAATCTCGCAAACACCATCTTTTTTTTATTTATTACTGCTTTTCGTTCTTGAGAAAAGAAATTCGGATAATGTTCAACTAAGAATCTGTGATTCGACAGAAAAATCATCCAAGTAATTCACTATAAAGATCTCTAAGCAATTGTACATTAATATGAAGGCAGTCACATTTACTCTCACGTTATCAAATTCAATCTGAAAATTCAAAACAATTCCATCAAAATGATTCAAACTTGTCTGATTAATAATTTAGCGCTTTTTCGACCATTAATCAAATTTATTTTGAAATGTTTAATTTTGTATCACTTTTTACATTCTTCAGTCCAATATTCGCGCCAAAAAAGCATACTCTCTCTGGTATCTTTTGGCGGAACACTTCGCTTATCTATAGAAGGCACTTCAACTTCGTCATCTTCGGTTTGCAATGGTTTTGTAACACTTTCATCAACCGATTTCAAAAATCGCAACTGCTTCCAATACTTTCTGTGGTGCCAAATTGTTTCCAAAATACCTGTTCTGTGGTACGGTTTCAAACTTGCATTTCTAAACTTTGTAGGCAGTTTTGGACAAGGTTCTCTTAGAAGAGTTCTGACGCATTGCTCGCTGCAATCTGCAATTGACTGGAGATTATAGCCGCCCTCAAGAGCTAAAATCACCCGACCAGAAGCAAATGCCATTAGCATGTGGGTCATGTGAGCGTAGCATTCGGCCGACACGAGTTGGCCTCCGAGAGGATCTCCGTATGCCGAGTCAAACCCAGAAGAAACTGAAACAAATAGGATTGACATGAACAAATTATAAAATTGAAGAGTACCTATTCAAGCTGAAAAAAAAACATGCCATCTGACCCATTGGAGGCTGAGCTAGCATTGCTGCCTATGATTAATCTATTTGCACATTGATTTTCGCGCATGTGATCAGGGTCGTAGCTAGGATTTTCTCGAAGTTTGGTGGATTTTTCCAAAAGTTTGCAAAAATTTGGAAAATCAACCAGTTTGGGAAAAAAATTTGAGAAAGTTGACCACATTAATTTTCCGAGCACTCACAAAGCACTAAAGAGACACTGATTTGGTCAATTTTTTTGCGCCGCCGGCAAAATTTTGAAAAAAAAACAGGGCAAAATGCGTTTTTACGCATTTTTGAACAGTTTTAACCAAGAAATCGCGTTTATTCTGCGCGCGCTCCCCCTCAAATATATTATATATAGTCGCCGAAAAAATTCCATGACCAGCCACTCAAAAATGAAAGCGTTGAAATAGCAAAAAAGTGGGGTATCCAGGGGATCAAATCACCGAGGGGGGGGGGGGCGTCCGCGCCCCTTAATCCGCTAGTGCACGCGATGTATTCAAATTCTTGATATTTTGTGAAACTAAGGTGAAAATCATAAGGAGAAGTCCAAGAAGCCTTACCTCAAAAATATACAGTTACAAGTAAGCTGGTAAATGTTGGTTAAGCAGTTGCTAGCTGAGGCTCTGATTCTATCCAAAAAATACGACCTTCCAGAAATTGCTGGTTTTCGAGAAAACGCCTTTTTTGTTTTAAAAAAAATATGAAATTTTCCAACTACTTACAAAAAAAACGTGCTGCTTAAAGAACTATCTATATTTACACATTAACGTTCTATGTCTCAGTCAGTATATAATGGGTAGACATTTAGTGGGCATCTAATTTGCCCTTAGTCTATCCTCTTTAGATTGTACGTATGTTTACCAAAATTTGATTGCGTAATTTATTTGATGTTTATTTTGTAAATGTATTTGTATGTCTGAAGAAATAAATTCTTTCTTTCTTTCTTTCTATGTAGTAACATGACGATTGTATTTCTATTGTCTTTTTTAATTAGGTCCATACCTTTGAGGTCGATACTAGTTGAACGAATGTGCTGTTTTAGTTATCCTTGACGCCATTATCTCTCTTCGTTCATTACAAATATGTACCATTTGAAGCTAAAATTTAATAACTTACCCAATACAAGATGCGGATTAAATTCGTACAAAATTGGCAGAATCAAATTCGTGAATGCCGCAATGTATTCAACGTCTGTAGCCTCCCCTACCAACCAGGGCACATTCACATTGAACCCCTCCCCCTTTCCCGTGCCCACTCTATCCGAGTTGCCGTCATAGCCCCCCGGAAAGAACCAACCATGGCGATGTAAAGAAATGTAGAGAACATTGGGGTTGTTTTCGAACTGATGTTGGGTTCCGTTGCCATGGTGCACATCCCAATCGAGGATGAGAACTCTCTGAACTTTTGAGTTGTAGTTGGTGAGTATATGTTGGGCAGCCACAGCTGCGTTGTTATAGAAACAGAATCCGTATTCTTTATTCACCTGTAAAACATTATCTTCATCACCTCATATCTAAACGTAACCAAACATTTAAAACGATGTCGGGCGCCAGAAGTGACTCAACCTTAAGATCTCAAACCCTCGACCCTAACTTACAATATTAATTAGACAACCTTATCTTTGTTTTTGGTACCCTCAAGCTTGTGGGGAGAAAAACACGTCCGTGAGATGCAAATTAAAACCCTCAAAAATCTATACAAAAGGCAGCTTTTCTTGAATATTTGCTCAAAAGTTTGTGTAAAATTATAAGTCTGTGAGAGGCTCACTTCAGCTGCTACTCTATATCGTTCTAGAACTAGCAAATATTGAGCTACGATGGCAAACTGAAATTATTATCAGAATAGCGCGAGCATTCATACAAACATAGCCAACAGAAAGTTGGAAAACAGTCAATGAACGGAAGATAAAAAAAACTGACTTGATTATTGAAAAAACTTTTTTGAATGAATTTTTTGAATTTCAAAAAAACGGCTTTAAAGCTCTTTGAATTTCCAGAACCATTTATTATTGGCACTTTTATTTACATTAACCCAATTTGAGAAAACTGGGCCAATAGGTAAATGTTTTATTCCACAAGGAAAACTGAAAATTGAAATTCTCTTTCGAAATTAGAAGTCGATTACGTTTTTTGTGACCTTAACACTATGGCTGTTCGGTAGTGGAGATTACCTTCCTTTCAACAAGGAAATGAAGTGAACTTATAAATAAATCGCGAAAAATCAACTGGAGCGTGAACAAATTTGAAGATTTTTGCCTGAAAAAAAAACAAACAAACTAATCACCAAGACCTATATAGGAGTATTCACTACGTCCATGACTCTTAAACAAACAAACCAGTTCAACAAATAAACCTAACCTCTGCGTGGTGACCAGGGGGTCTAATATTGGCAAACCCAGCTGATATAGTCCCACTGTCTGTCACAATCATTGACGTCAGACGCACCAGAGACCCAGCCGAGACCTGAGCACTGCCGTAGGAGTACTTGTTGTGATAGATAGATCCCAGACAGTGATTCTGCAAGTACAATTTTTCTGATTCTTTAGAGTACTCGTCAACACAGTGAAGCTCTTCGAAAGCTTTCAGATAGTCTTCGTTATGAACTAGATTCAGAGTTTCGAACTCACAGTTCTCGCCACGTATTAAGAGACACCTGTCAAGCAATCGACTGGCTAAAACATGTAATGGGGTGATTGATTTATACTATCTATACTTTTCAAACCCAAGATTTTGGCTGATATTTTAATTTTGACACAGAGGCGAAGCTGAGCTTTGCAACACTTGCGATTCAAAAAACAAATTGCTCCACAAAATAGTGAATGAAAAAAAGACAGAAGCCAAAAAAAATCGTGAAAAATTATGCTGGAAATAGCTTGAAAAAATAAAAATGAAAAATTACAGCTACAAAAACTTCATATTTGTATCCAATGAAGTTCATAAACAGCCCTTAAAAATAGAAATCATTCACCGATCGGCACCAAATTTTGGGTCGAAACCTGTTGACCCGAAAACAAAAATGTTGTCATAAAAAATCTCCTAAAGTTCAAAAGTTTTTGCGACCCATCCAAACTGAAGCAATCCCAAACGGATTTTTTTGCCCTAGAAATTAGCAAAATAAGATGACAATTCGATATACCATAAACTGAAAATGTTTGAATATTTGAAAAAAAAACTACAAAAAAATGAAAAAAAAACTCAAAATAAGACATGGTAAATTTACAAATTTGCGAAGTTTCATTTATAGTATAAACTGTTTAAATTAGATTAAAATCAGGCTAAAAAAAACAAAACCGATAAAACTCTTATCAGATTTTTAAAAAAAAGCGTTTTAAAAAACGGCTAATGAGCCGACAGAAACTAGTATGAAAATCACGAACCCGAAAAAAGATGAAAAAAAAAACTTTTTTTGAAAAGATAATGACAACATGAAACTTGAAAAGAAAATTACAATCTGAAGTTAAGACCTTTGAAGAGATAATTACAACCTGAAACCAGAAGATCCTCTAGAAGTGAAAATTCTCTAGAAGATGAAATCGTCTAGATGTGGGGAAAAAGTTGTTTACGGGAAGAAAACACTTGCGAGAACACGAACAAAAAGCAGCTCTATCAAGTTAAGTAAGAAAAGTAGAAATAGGCCAGGATTTAGCAAAAACTCGGCTACAAGTAGGATTCGAATCAGATACCTACTGCAATCAAGAGATTTTGAGTCTCAGAGTCTCACGCACTTTCCCCTCAGTCAGTCAAGCTTAACAACCGACAAACACTAGTCACGAATAATAAAGCTATATTTGCTAACAAATGCCAATGCGATTCAGCACCAAATACAAATAGACTCAATTTTGCAATTAATAATTTGGAATACAACAAACTGAAGGCATCCACACTAACTTTGAATGTAACAAATCACAAAGCATAAAGCCATATTTTATAAATTAGGCATTTCGAAAATTTGCGAGATATATTGAGTTAAAAAATTTCGGAAATCAACTTTTTATTATTTTGATAGTGTTTGAAACAAATAGCTTTTCTCGATTGATTTGATGAATTAAAAATTCATCAACTGTGTTAATTTCTTACTATTCCAATGTCAAAGCACATGCTACCAAAAAACTGCAAAGGTGCTCCAATATTATTGGGGTGCCGCACCAATATTTGCAACTTAGGTTGGAAAAAAAGAAGGTTCGCTCTAATACACTAGCTTCGCATGTGTAATCAAGTAACAAATACAAACCAACTCACTCGTCTGACCATTTTAAATCTTCGCAGTTATTAATCTCGGGTCTAGGACAACAAGCCGACGGGACTTCAAGCCGAAGGGACTTCAAGTCGAAATTTAAACATTACAAGCACCTAAAAACGCTTAATTTTTATCAACAAAATGTTTATTTTAAAAAAGTAGGCAAGTTTAGTTCACCGTAAGCGTTCTTCATAACAATGCACCACGTAAGAGTGGCATCAGATAGTTGGATCAGCCGGATTTTGAAATTCATAATTATTATACACATGAAAAAACCCATCAACAATGTTTTAATTTTTAAGATTAAATTTTTAATTATAAAGTTTTAAGTTGTTAAGCAAGCTGATGAAATTGAGAAATTCTTCAAAACAATTTTCATCATATTTCAACTTTTTTTTACAAAACGTTCGGCTTGTGCTCCCTAATTATACGATTCGGCTTTAAGTCCCGTCGGCTTGATGTCCGGCACCCATTAATCTCGCATTAGAAAAAAACCAATCGCTTTTAGCTATTCGCATATCATCAATATTTTCCAAACTTACGCAATCTCAAGTACTGTGTTTCCAAGAAACAATCAAAACAAAAACAAGCGATTCTATTTTCAATCAAAACCTATTTCCCCAACAGTAAGAAATTAATCATCTTACTTGATAGACGTGTATTTATGGAAGCAATTCGCTCTGGTTTCTCCGGATGTGACGGATCCTCCTCGTATTTATGCCTCAGCATTTTAGCATCGAAGCAGTAGCCAATCTTCCTATCATCCGCCAACTCATCTTTCAAGTCACAGCTGAACTTAGATTTAGAAAACTTGTAGCTAGGCAGCTCTTCTTTTACAGACAGCCTATAACCTTCGATAGAACAAGGATCCGTGTGACTTATAGCTTCTTCTGACTGCTCTTCTTGGAACTGGAAACACGTCCAATAATCACCGATGACTCCAATGACATCCAAAATAGTTTGAACAGCACTGGAGTTGATATCACCAGTTAACTGCAGGTTCGGAGGGGGTAAACCTAGGAGAACTTTAACAACAGCTTCAACACAATTTGCCACAACAGGTGGGTTGTAGCCTCCTTCTAGGGTAACAAGCATGTTTCCATTAGCGACTGCTTTCAGGTGGTGTGTCATATGCGCGTAACAGGCAGGGGACACTTTCATATCACCTTCAGGGTCGCCCCCATCAGCACTATCGAATCCAGCCAAAATAACAACAAAATCAGGCTCAAAACTATACGCTAATGGAAGCACAATCTGCAAAAAGGCAGCCATATATTCTTCGTCTCCTAGTCCCGTTTCGTCCCAGGCTATGTTGACGTTGAAACCTTTGCCTTTATCCGTTCCTATGTGAAAAATGTCTGACTCAGGGAGGTAGGGGAAGAAAGTGGCTCTTTGGAAGCTATGCATGCTAATGTAGAGGACGTCGTCTCGTTCGTAGAAGATTTGTTGGGTGCCTTGACCATGGTGAACATCCCAGTCAAAGATCAACACTTTTCCAACTCCATTTTTTCGGTTATCTATCAGATTCCTTTTAAATACAAAAAACATCAAGATAAAGCTAGAGTAGCTATTCAACTAATCAAAATTTATTGTCAAAAACTATTGTTAGTTACTATCCTTTTTTATGAAATAACTGATTTAGTTGCACAGTAATATAGTGGTTCCAGCGGTGCAAAGCCTCCCGTTTTTGAGAGCACAGAAAGCACAGTACTATAGTTTTCGAACACGTTTAATGAAAATGAACAATGTTCATTCATAATCGCTTCAGACACATTTTCTAATCCAATCCCGCATTAAAATAATTCTTGTTGAGTTAAATAATCGTTGTTCTCTTGGCAAGTTAACCGAATGCACGCAAAATTTGAACCAATCAACGTCCTTTAAATTACCCAAAACTGACTGATTATCACGCTTATTTTACGCATATTTTATAGAATGTGAGAAAGCTAAATACTGATTGGCTGATACAATTTTCGGGCATTCGAGCCTTCTGGCATGAAACACTCCCCTCAGTAAAATATTTATGCATAAAATCTCATGGAACATGATTCTGAAAATTCAGGTTATGCAATTTTGTTATGAAAATAGCGTTCATGCAAGATGATTTATGAATCTAATTTACGAAGTTCCTGATAAGTTTATAAGTCAAAAATAAGTCTATGAAATCAAGAAAATGATTCAAACGTACTGGGGTTCCACTCACATGACAGCGATTGCGACAGTGTTTAATATGCAGTACCCACTTGCCCCCATCTGCTGTTCCGAGTGGTGACTGGGTGGTCTGACTAGCGCAAATGCATTCCTCAACGATCCCATCGCCACTTTCTGTAAACCATGAAGACTATTTACCACAAGGTTGACTACGAAAGTTTTTTCCGTTTTTTTTTTACATTTTAAAACAGTCTTAAAGTTTTAAAACATGTTACAACAGTTTAAAGCAGTTTTAAAACAGTACTACAGGACAGTTTTTATCAGCTGAATAATGAAACATTTTCGAACTTTGAGGGCAATTTTCAAAAACCTTCATTATGACTTTCTTCATTGCGGATTGGATCAATTTTTTGACCACCGAACATCGGAAGTAAAAACACAGCTGCAAACCTTACATCTGCCGGCCAAAAGAAACAATTGTATATGGCTTACTTGTTTAAAATCTGTTACCTTCCGGATGTTTAAGAACAGAGAAAAATTTGCCTGGCTTTAAAACTGGTTCAAAACGGTTTTAAAACACACTGTTTTGAAACGTTCCAGCACTGATTCACCCACGTGTGAACAATGAATCAGTGGTTCAACTCTTAATTAATTCTCTACCGCTCCTTTGAATAGTTTCATAGCAAAAATTACATCATCTTAAAGCTCTTGGAAGCTCAAAAATCTTTCATGATTGCAACTTTTTCAATTAAACTACTTAATTTGCAAAAACTGGATCAATAGCCAAGTTATCTATTCCTCCTCAGAAATTAAAGTCAAGCTCGATTCTTGAGAGATTTTCCCTATCGTTAATAGAACTGCCTTTGCTTTTCTTGAGTTTGAATTGAACTCAAAAATACATCAAGAGTTAATTCGCATAAACATAAGTCTTAGCGTGAGCTAACTTTAATTATTTTTACAGAAAAAAAAATCGCTTACTTGTTAACATTTAAACGTTTTTGCAATTTTATAATTGAAATAACGGGAAAATAAAAATTACGACTGATATCTTTTCGTTTTGTTTGACTCGAGAAATCATTAATCCCGCCACCAAAAAATGATGGAACTAGATAAGAAAAATTACAACGCATAGTTAATCAACATTACTAACTAATTAACTTACATTACAACAGTCAATCAATTGAGCCGCAACTGTCTTGGCATAGTCGAACGAAGACTCGCACAAACTGACACACTCGAATTTCTCCGTCAAATCAACCAATTCCTCTTTTGACATGTTCTTGCTCGATTCCATCGCTGTAATATAATTTTCATCATGACAAGTTAGCATTTCATGCTTTGTGCTTTTTCTCGCATTTATAGTATCTGATACTTGCAGATATTCTAAGACTCCTGTCTCTTTTAATCGCTCATACGCAAGTGTAACTCTTTCACATCTTTCGTAGTATTCATTGTCATCTGTCAATATTCGATGTTCTTCCACTCCTGGTAAATAAACAAGTCCGGTTTTAGGTGGTGCTCTCGGATCCTGAGCTTCTTTCTTGGATTCAGATTTTTTCTCGCTCTTCGGCAAGGTTTGATTTTCATTCGATTTAGATTTTGCTTTGGATTTCGGAGTAGACCGGGATGTACCCTTCGAAGTATTTGATTCATCATGCATATTAAACTGAAAGAACTAACTTTTTTGAAATTTTCAACTGAATTTATGATTTCTGAAGCGTTGAATTTGAGCGCATCCGAACAAACTGAATAAACAGGAAAATTAGGAAAAAGTACACCTGGATTAAAATTAAGCAAAAAGCAAAAAAACTCGATTTCTCCTAAAAATGGGTAAACTTAATTGATTTTAAAAGAAAAAAAAATCGATTATGATTTGACGCGCGAAACTTACCGCTAGCCTATGGGCCCGTAGTATAAACTTCATAAATATAATGAAAAATATAATGAACTTATAATACAGGAACGCAGATAAAGAAAAACGCAGAGATGAACGAACACTTCGCAAATCTTTACGAACTTGTTAACATTATAAGATGCTCTTAGAAGATAAAGTTCGGGACTCGATTAACAGACCACTAATTTGTCTATTCTGTAAGATGCGAATTTGTTTCCGGAAAATTCGAAAACACTACATCTACAGGGAATAAGCACAAAATTCATGGCCTGCAAATGCAAACTTCAAGCCACCCGCAAAAAACTGAAACACAATATTCTCTTCCCTCAGTCATTGCATATCTTTCTTCTTAACTTTCTGCAGTTTACTTGGGAACGTGGATTCAAGTGAGGCTTTAAAAACTGGGTAAAATTTTCTAGTATGAAGCAAACACATCAAGAGTAAAAACGAATCGGGGAACCCACTATCTCCGTCGTTCACTCTGCAAGTTCGTTAAAAAATTGAATTATTTTTCTCGGCATTGAAATAATAACTTTTCTCGGCATTGAATAATAATTTAGAATCCAAGCCAAGTCTAGATAAACTTTATCATGATGTAATACCTAATCAGCTTCCACGTTTCCATTGAAATCCTGCAAAAATATCCAAATAATAGACCCCAAAAATCGACTGATCAGAAGTATTTTCAAAAATGTTTGTGACTTTTAAGCTCTTTGAGTTATAAGAATCTTTTATGGTTGACAGTTTTATGATAAAAGTACCATGAAAAACTATTAAACTTAAAAACTTTATTCCGCTGATAAATCGGATGAAAAAAAACAAGAATAGCCAGTTAATGCGCAAGTAGCACAAAATGTTCCTGGAAAAAGTAATGAACGCATTAAACTGAACAAAAAAAAACTGGTTTGTTTTTTCAAGAGCCTTCAACTTTTAAATTTCGAAGAAAAAAATAGATGGCCTTATAAGTCTTTCAATTTGTAGAACAATTTATGGTTGACACTTTTTTGTTAAAATAAACCCTATTTGAGAAAACTAGATCAATACGTAAGACTTTTATTCCGCAGGGAAAACTGAAAATTAAAATCCACTTTTGAAACAAGAAGTCGATCACGTTTTTGGTGACCTTTATACTTTTGCTAATCGATAGTGGAGTTTGCCTTCCTTTTAACAAAGGAAATGCACTGAAATTAAATAAAATCACAAGTCAAACCGCGAAAAATCAAAATTGCGAGTTAACAAATTTTAAGATTTTTTCCTGAAAAAAAAAACAAACAAAATCAGCAATACCTATATAGGAGTACTCACTGCGTTCATTACACTTAATCAGAAAAAATATTTAAGCGTCAAAAATTGAAAGTTTTTATGAAAAATAATGATAAAAAACCACAAGGCATGGTTGTTGACACTTTAAATCAAAATAACTCACTCTGAAAAAATTTGTTACCCTCAGCTAAAGAGTCAAATGAAATAATGATTTGTGTATACATGAAATTATGGGATGAAGAGAAAGGACAAAAAACAAGAAAACTCGAAAATATATCAAATTTTTCCATGAATTCAAGTTAATCGTGTTCAAATAGGTTGTTAAAGGCAGTTTGGTGCGTGTTTTAACGTGTAAGAGCGCAGCAAGCAAAAAAAAGACATTTTGTTGAAACTTGATTATATTTATCGCTCAATACTATTGTCAAAAATCTGCGTTTTATCAATTTTGCCACAACTTTTTTAAAGTCAACCAATCCGGAGGCCTAACCCGAAGGTTAATTATTTAGATTGACAAGAGCGCATACAACTAGCACCGATTAAGCTATGACTTGCTTGCAAAAGGTCACCTTGCAAATTGCAGCGCACGTGCGATTTGAACCAGCAATCATATGAGTGCTGGACACCATCATCACTGGAGTGCCAAAATTGCCGTTTTCTTGTTTCGCCCACCTTTAGTCAAAGAACTTTGTGTTAACGTTTTTACCCAAAAAAACGAAACTATTAATTTTCGAAAACATCGTTCGCCACAACCTGCTAGACTTGCCAATTTTTCCTTACTTATAAACTTCAGTATCTACGATGTGATGACAACGATCTTCGTATAAAAACATCCATGATCTATCTATTTTCCAAATATTCAAAAATAATTTTACACTTTTAATTAAATAATCTAAATAATCTACAGTCCATTCATTGAAATAACAGCACTGTTCTTATTTTGCGACAAATACACTCAAAATAGTAGCTGTCGATGCAATGTTAGCAATAAATGAGATCAAGCCACGGTCGTTGCGATTTGACTCAATGGTTCGTCCAGATGTTGTTTGAGAGCATCCAGCTTCACCTTCAGCATTCCAAGCGGGGGCAGTTGGCTAGCTGGATTTCCCCTAGTAGAGCAGTACATACACAAAAGAAGGCCTCCATGGCCTACGCTTGTAATTGCAATTCTAAACACGAAAACAGTTTTAAACACAGAGGCGAAACTGAGCTTCGCACCTTTAGTGATACAACAAGTATCAGATTAAAACAGCCTGACAGTGAAGAAATTTTTTCATGATTAAATTTGAATAAAATTGCGGGATACATTGAGTTGGAAAATTTCTGAGCTTTTTATCATTGTACTGCTTTTGAAACAAACAACTTTTTTCGGTTCATTTCATGGATTAAAAATTCATCTGCTGTGTTAATTTTTTACTGCTATTATACTGCTACCGCAGCCTACTGATTCAAAAAAAGCCAACAAAAGTAGAACTTTTATTTGCGACTTCGTAGTAAAACACTCGCTTCGCATGCGTAAAAATTGCGTATAAATAACCATGCTGATTTATTAACCATGCTGATTACCATTTGACTATTTTGTCACCAATGGTATTTACGGGAAAAAATTCTAGTGCCTGATTGCAATACCCTAACTTATCGCAAGGGTAAATAGAAACCAGACTGTTTTATAGAATTTTGACATATTTTTGTAACTATTTATAGGTCTGAAAGCAACGTTTTCCAGACAAAAACTTATTCAGACTACATCAACAAGGTTAGTAAGTCGAGTAAAGTGTGTTTTGTGAGTTTTTCAGCGCTTTTTTGGAACCGAAAACTTTAATTCTTTTTGTTTTTCTTAAACTTTTTATATAGAAACTGTACAAAAACTATTACTACAAAAACTGTTACTGTTGTCCAATTCGCTTATTTTACTATGAGTGTCGAAAATGTTTAAGCTCTAGGTGTTCGGATCCTTTTATCACACCACGCAGAAAAAACGACACCAATCTAAAAAAAAATTTATTAATGCAGTTGTTAAGACTATGGTCGGAAAATTCTGTGCTACTAGCACAGTAACAGGTCATCCTTTTCAGTTTGGAAAAAAAGAATACAATTTCTCTCTACGAAACAGGAAAGTACTAGTTTTCATCCATGTTCTCTTAACGTTCAATTATAAAAACGTTTGAATTCAGAAAAATCATGTTTTCCCGAAACTTTGGTTGGACAAAGGGGAAAGAGTCTTTTCTAAGACACAGGCGAAGCTGCACTTCACAAACACAAGCGAGAATACGGCAAAGTTGAAAGAAAAGCAAAAATATTCCTATGGACCGGAACCGTTCCACCCACTTAGAGATTAAGAGTCCCACATCCTCACCTAGCTAAGTCTGTTGTATATACTGAAACACTAGCCAATAACAAAGCGGCTATCGAACACATGCTGTTAAATACATACAATACAGCAAACATGAACACTTTTAATGAATACTGTCATTTGCGAGACTTCTGTTGGAAACAGATTCGTAATAAAACGCTACACTCGCATGTGTGAACAGAGGTGAACATAAATTTCAAGAAGAAAACGGCAAGAATAGCCAATTAAAGACAAAACTGTAGGACAACACAAAAATGTCTTGAGAGGAACAAAACTTAAAAAAGAACAAGTACTAAAAATTTTTTGAGCCTAAGGAAAAATAATGGGCCCAATTAGTTCGCCTCAATTCACTTGAAGGTTTATTTGAGAATTTTTAATTTTGTAATAATAAACGGCGACCAAATAGCTGGCTTCTGCGTTAAACATTAAATAAACGTAAGCACTCAACAATTTTACAGAAATGATCACACTAGAAATAACTTTTTACGATTCAGTTCATCGCAGTTCAAGTTATTAAATGTCCCTCAAAAACCATTATTTCAGTAAACTTTGCTCAAAAATTTTGCACTTAAGTGTGCGAGGTGTGTATGAAAAAAAATTATACTCACTGCATAACAAAACACTCATTTGAATGCTCAGATGAGTAAGAAAAAAGTATAACAAAAGAGATGCACGCAAAAATAATTCAATGCTTGGCAGCTTTTCAAAATTTATTCAATAAGAAAGTAATTGTATCATTTAGCAGCCAAGTATATTCATAAATTATGTTGTCGCCAATCTATGAGATTCTATCGCAAAATAGACAGATGAAAATGAGAAAAATTTTTCTGGCTTTACCTTTTTTTGAAGTTTTCAATGCACTGAAGAAAATTAATCGACGTAGAAACTGAATTTTCAAAAACAACCGAGCCAAAATGTGACAATTTTATAACTTTGATCGATTGTTCGATCGATATGATCGATTGTTAAACAAACTTCAATGAACTCAAGGAAACTTATAAAAAATGCGAGTATCAGGAAACAAATTACGACGACACCTCAGGGCTATCATTAATAACTCGGTTATTTCACTTTTTTAACACTTAACAAACTTGAGAAAGCTGGATGAAACATAAAAAACTGGATCAAAAACTTAATTACAAACAAAATCAAATATTGAAAGACGCTAGGTGAAACAAAATTTTCGTATGTCTTGACAAAAAACAACTAGGTGCCCAGCTAAAGCTGAAGGAACGAGTTTGATATTATATGAATTTGCTAAACTGATGCGGCACGAAAAGTTTTGATTTCGAAAATTGGACTTTACCCAAAATCTTAGATGTTTCTCTTCTAAAATAAGTGAGAACATTTCTCTTCCAAAAAAAATAAGAAGACGCCGCTTCTCTAGGAACAATTATTGCAACCGGTTCATTCAACTGAATTTTCATTTGATTTGATTGTGTTAATATTAATAAAATTCTAAGAAACGGTCAAAAGACTTTCCACGAAACATATTTTTTTAAAGCAAAAAGCTGGTTGTGGCCGCTTAAGCAGATAAGATTCCCAAAACGGGTTTCTCGATTGAACACACCCTGAAAATTGGTATGCAGTTTTCTTGTAAGTTTCAAAACTTAGACTTGTTTGAAGGCCATAACTTTTTTCTTAGAGAAACTTGGCATAACCAATTATAAAAGTAGGCCTTCAACAATCTGTTGTTTCAACTCAACCTATGATATCAGATTTGACAGGATACTTGGCGAGAAAAGTCCAAAAAACGATCAACAAATTCAAAAATTTGACATTTCCGAGAATCATAGCTTTTTGTGTGAAGAAATAGGGCGTAGCCGCTTATGCAGAAGATATTCAAGCAACCTCTAAATTCGATTGAACCCGAAAACACAGATTTGGCAGGGTATTTCACACGAAAAGTCAAAAAATTTTACGCAACGGTCAAAAATGGGAAACTTGACTATTCCGAAGGCCATAACTTAATGTGTAAAGAAAATTTGAGAGAGGAAGACTTAACAAATTTGAGAAAGATTGTTACGTCTAGGCGTAGAGAGGGATAAACTACCTCTCTCAAGTGACATACATGAGAGGGCTAACTTTCGAGAAAACGAAATAAGAAATATGGGTCTAATATTCCCCCACAGACTTTTTCGAAGGCTGTAGACAGAAGGGTCAAGTAAAAAGAGACTCTAAGGGAGTATGTAGGCACAAGGCAGTACGCGATTTTTCGATTGATACCCTATTTGAAAATCAGAAGGATTTTCCGAGAAAAGTTAAAATTTTGCAAAAGGTGAAATAATTTTCCGAAGCGAAAAAAAAAGAAATTTCAATAACCGATTGGTAAATATACAACCAGCTTGAAAAAAGCGGAATGGAGTGTTAAAATTGTATTTCTCTTGAAACGACACAAAACTGGGTCATTAGGCCGATAAAAAAGGCCAGATTCTATTGGGCCGAGGAATTTTTTTAGCGAAAAAAAAGGAAATACAAAATCAAAGTGATCAAAATCACAAATTGTAGGAGAAAATCAATTACTAAAATCAACATCGAAGAAATGCAGGCAGCAATAAAAACGATTCCTAGATGCGACAACTAAGCCGACAACATTTAAGCAGACAAACAGGTCCTGCTCAGATTCCAGCCCACGACGTTTGCCTTCCCAGGCATATTCAGTAACTCCAGGCTTAGATGGCCGGGAATGTTCAGAAATTAGAATACATTATGAAACACAGAGGCCAAGCACCTCTTCCGATACAAAAATGAATGACTAAGATATCGAGCAAATGAAAAGACAAACCAAAATTTACAAAAATCAGAAAGTGTTTTTTATTGTTAAACTAAAGTTATAAAAGATAAAAATTCTAAACAAGACAAAAATTTCCTTGAACAAAACCACCTGCACCATTAGAAATTTTACAAACAGCTTCCAAAATGCTTTAAAAAACTGAACCTTTCTTCGGGCCATAAGCCGACAACAATTAGCAGACACGAAAGTCTGAAATATTCGAAAATTTTCAGTTTCCACAAAAAAGTACTGACAGTAACCGAACTTCTGGGATTTTTCGTCTCAAGCAAGAAATCAACCACTGCACCATATGCACAGAACATTCCTGCGATTTCAAAAAAAGAAAACAATTACAAAAAATTTTAATGAACAGCATGAAAAAAATCAAAAATTAGAAAAAAGGCAAAACTTCTTGGAACTGAATTAGTTGCTCAAAAACGCAACACATTGAAAAGTTTTTTAATTTGAGTAAAACGTGCCCAAATTTTAGGTAGACCTGGTGCTGCGGCAACTAAGTCGACAAAAAACAGAAGTCCAACAAAGATTTTGTGACGCGCGAAAATTTTCCGCTTACAAAAAAAACGTCCAGGCCAAATTCGAACCCTAGACATTTTTCCTTATAAGCAGGTGCGTTAGCTCTTCGCCACATGCGCGAATAACATCTGAATTTTGACTTCATATGAACCAAAGGTAAAATGATTCAAGTAATTCTGTTAAGCTAGTTGTTAACCCGAAAAAAGTCCATATTCCGGTTTGATTACGCTTTCTAATCGCAAGCGTAAAAACGACAAAAACAGCGTATCATCGAACCATTTTTAAAAAATGAATGAGTCTGGAAAAGTATCAATATTATCTGGAAGTGAAACTAAATAGAACGTTTTTTTTAATTGACAACGAAAAACCTAATAACACAAAAAATTGTTTCGTTTCGATTTTAACACATTGAAAATACTTCAAACTAAAGGAATACCACAAGTTAATCATGAAAATTAGCAATCAGCAACTCAAAGACAGAATAGAACAACAAATGCGTCTAGCAATTTTGAACAAAACAACCGAAAGTTATGAGTTGATTTGATTTTGATTTGACAGGAATTCAGGCTTCCCTGGTCTTCATTTTTGAAATGAATTTCAAGGTTTGAAATCCAATCAGAAAAAAATTTAAAATAGTAGGTCGAAAAACTCAAAAAAAAAATTAACAGAAAATGTGCAGCAAATACTAATGAGCTATTTTATCTGCTCCAAAAAGAATGGAGAAAAAACAACTGATCGAAACACCAAAAACAATAACAGTTTGAAACAATTATTTTCATTGAGCTGAGAAAAAAACTGAGAAAGTTTTGAAAATTTTTCAGGTTTATTTTTTTCATTTTTTAAAAATTCTCGAAAATTGATTAAATTTTTACAAAATTTCAGATTAGAAATCATTCACTCCCACATTATACCAAAAAAAAATAATTCAAAAAAAAACATTAAAGCCGACCTCTTCCAGCGCCGAAATTCTAACAAAATTTTCGGCACAGAAAAAATACTCTTGAAAAACTATTAACAGGAACCCAAAGCCCATAACAGGAACCCAAAGCCCAGACCTAATATGCAACTACTACACTAAACTATTAATCTCTTATATTAAAAATCCAACTAGCCCTTAGTTTTACAACGTTGTGCACTAGTTTCGCAACTAGAGTATGCGTTGGCCAACCATAATAAACAAGCATCTAGTTTTGAAATTCTGGCTGAAAAATCAAGAAGTGTAACATCTATCAAACACTTCAAGGTCGAACTCGCTCTTGTGAGCTCGACACTATTACTAGTTTTCCGACACCTATTACTGTGGATCCGGCAATCTTGGGATTGCCAAGCGAGTATGCTTGCACTTGGCTAAAAAGCGGCTTTGCTGCTGGAATAATACATTGAAAGTTTGTTTCAATACGCAAATTCTTTATGCGCGGCAAATTATCCGCACTCAATCGTTCTAAAGTGAATTAAGGCAAGCAAATTGGTTTATTCCATAAACGACTCAAATTTTGACACTTCGATATTATCAGCCTAAAATTTGTAGTTTGTCAATATTTCGTATTCCAGAAACAATTCGAGACCAATAAATGGGCAGTCGAAAACTAATGGGCAGTCGGATTATACGTAAAAAATCAACAGGCAAATTAAAAATTGATTTTATATTTCAATGCCCGAATGCAAAACTAAATTGGAGTAAAATTAAATAAAATTGGAGTCTTAGGAGAATGATTAACGTCTAAATTACTTTTAAGCATCTTGATAAAATTTTGGGAAAAAGTGATCAATTTCTCTCCTAAAGCAACCAAAAGAACAATACCAAGGCTGAAATAAAACGAAGAACTCAATAAACAGAAGTCGAGATATTGTGATTGGCTAAAAAAGATTGCTTTCATCCAAGAGTGAACAACCTACTAAATTCTGATTGGCAGAAAAAGATTCAACAACCAATTGAACAATCTACCCCTTTGTTTTTCTACTAGCCTGGCTTGTTCACAGTCCACAATCAGCACATACAGTGGGTCGGCCTCCAATGCAGCTATGTTCTGAGATGCCAGAGCCCACACAGTAGATACAATTGCCGACACAACACGAGGCTGCTGATTGGCCATCGAGTTTGGAGTTGCCGAGTTCTGGGGTGCAGATGCCGCGAGAAGAGCGCCTTCCCTGTTTAGCAACAGGGTGAATGAATCTCCTGAACTTGACCCCCTGTTGTTTCCGCCGGTTTCGACCGATGTCGAGGACTCATTTGCCTCGTTGAGCACAGCTGCTAATACTTTCGGTCTGAACATTTGCGACCGTTTAACTACTGGCGCTATTTCCAATTCGGTTTTTCAAATTTATCTGAAGTAATCAAACTGTATATAAATTGAGAAAGTTGAGAAATATAATTAAACTAAAAAAAATGAATTCAGTTATATTTTAATCAAATTAAATCGAATATATCGCAGGAATAAGTAGAAATATATGTATGAAATTAACGTGCTAAAAGAATAGTGGAAAATAAAAACAACTTTCTGGCAGCAAACTAATAAACAAATATAGCCACATTAAACAACAGTAAATAACATTTCGTAATCGTTTTCCGCATTGTGAAAATCTGAGTAGTATCCAATTGTGCCTTTTCCTTTCAATTGCGCTGATGTTTTCACAATATACAGCAATCACATCTTCGATTGCAAATTAGGTTCTCTTTTTTCGGATCATTGTACGACCGTAATTTAGTACAGATAAACCTCTAAGCGAAGCTCAATCAACTTTATCATTAGCCACTAGTCGCTTCATGATAGAGGGATCTCCAGTACCTCTGTTTCTATCATCGTCCTTGTACGCTGAAACTATGAAGGCAATTAAGAAGATATGCACGACTATCACTGCTACAATACTGGAGTAGATAGCACTGTCTTTTGACGTGTAACTCAGGGCACCTTGGAACAGGTATTGTTTCACGACAAAATAGGAGGATATAGGGGCGAAGATAATCAATAGACTGTAGAAAAACGTCTGGCCGAACGCTCCCATGTCAACGGACGGGTTTTATGTTCACTAAATGATCAATTGCAAGTTTCGCATCACATTTTTTCAATTAGTCTGAAATATTTCATATGTCAGTGACCTCAACATTCAATAATGGTTGCATCTCTTGAATGCAGTCTATTAGCCAGCTGCAACAAATTAACAGAGATGAAGGCAATCGTTCATAAAATTATGAGTAAATTTCAACTAATTTGACCGAGAATCACCTATGGCACTGCAAGAGCTCAGAAAACTCCGACTTAAGTAATCATTTTAAAAACAAACTAGCGTTTAACGCACCTCCGGTGCTTCGAAATTTTTCGACAACTCATGAAAAACCGCATATATTGGAAACAACATCTGCAAAATTTTAGTGTACTCTGACTGCAACCAATTACAGGGTTGGTAATTTCGAACTTATCAATTTTTTTAAATTCCCATTTTAAAAGTGTCATCTCGAAAACTTAAGGGGCCTCTGGAGAACTTTGAAGGCCAGATTTGCAAGCACTGAGAGCACCCTACCATAGGGTTAGGAATTCAAAATTTTGTGAACTAGGGGCCCAGCTGAAAGCTGGAGAGACCTGTTTGATTATTTTAATATTGATTATTTTAAAATTGTTTTAAAATTTCAGGTTTCTCAAGTCGATAGCGCCCTTCCTACGCAAAAAAAGTGAAAGAGAAGCTTATGCATTCATTGGTAACGCTTTGGTAAAAAGTTTTCATGAGGGAACTTTTCAAGTCCATGGGTGTTTCCCTAGGCAATAGGGGCCCAGCTGGAAGCTGGAGAGACCTGTTTGGTTATTTCAGAAAAAAACGTTATACAAATTAACTAGCGCTTTTTGAAATCGAATTAGCTAGCGCTTTTTGTTTTATTGAAAAAACGAGTTTGAAAAAATGTGGGTGGGGGGTGTAAGGTTAGCGAAATCGCAGATTGATTTCGGATGAGTTTTGTAAACTAATGTAGCAAGGTAATTGTGTGCATCACTCTGCCAGAATTGTTATACAATTCTGCCCAGGGAGCGGGACGAGGACCCGGATGCACTTTGCTCCCCACCCTTCTCAGGATTTGGTGAGAAATGTACCTGATGTAGAGAAAAACAACAAGCTGAATATGTCTTTACAAATCTATTCATGACCATCAATGATTAACATAACGTAAATAATTTAAAAATCATGGAAACATTGAAATCTTCCTTCGAAGATTGAAATCACTCAGGATTCGGCGAGGAACGTACCTGATATAGAGAAAAACAACAAACTGAACATGTCTTTACAAATCTATTAATGACCATCATTGATTAACATAACGTAAATAATTTAAAAATCATGGAAACATTGAAATCTTCCTTCGAAGATTGAGATCACTCGGGATTCGGTGAGGAATGTACCTGATGATATGATGAAAAATCTTACTATTAATTTTTATTCAGTATTTTTCATTTTTCTAACGACTCTTTAATTTTCGAATTAATTAAATTTTGTCCAAGCATTGCAAATATGACTATAATATGTTGACTATAACTGACATCACAAAAACGTTCTGGAACAAACCGACCTGATTAAAGAGAACTAGCGTAACTCGTGCAACTTCTCATTGGACTTCTTCGAACCATACAAAAAAACTCAACACAAAGCCAATAGCACCAAGCAAAAGCGAGAAAACGTAAGCATAGCGGATTCCATTGTCTAAAAAATACACACAATAAGTATATTGAATCCCCGAGACAAATTAAGGACCAGCCGCTTGGGCAGGGGAGTTTCCTACAACCTGGTCTATCGATTAAACCCTTAATCCCAAATCTGGATGGGTAGTTTTTGAAGAAATCGAAAAACTTTGAAAAAATGGCCTTAAAACCGAAAAATTGACTATTCCTAAGTGTATAGCTCTTCCCCTAGACAAATTAGGGACGAGCCGTTTGTGTATGGGGAGTTCCTACAACCTGGTCTATCGATTAAACCCTTAATCCCAAATCTGGACGGGTAGTTTTTGAGGAAATGGGAAAGATTTGAAAAAAGGCCAAAAAAGTGACTTTTCCTAAGTCTATAGCTCTTCCCCTAGGCAAGTTAAGGACCAGCCGCTTAGGCGGGGGAGTTTGCTACAACCTGGTCTATCGATTAAACCCTTAATTCCAAATCTGGATGGGTAGTTTTTGAGGAAATCGATAATTTCCGAAAAAATTAGGCAAAAAAATCAAAAAAGTGACTTTTCCTAAGTCTATAGCTCTTCCCCTAAGCAAATTAGGGACCAGCCGCTTGTGCATGGGAGTTTCATACAACCGGGTCTATCGATTAAACCCTTAATCTCAAATCTGGACGGGTAGTTTTTGAGGAAATCGAAAATTTCCGAAAAAATGGGCAAAAAGTGAAAAAAGTTCCGAGTTGTGAAGCTTTTCTAAGACCGTAGGGGGTGGGGTAGGGTAAAAATTGCCCTAAATTTCATGCAGGCAGGTAGGTGAAACGCTACTGAATCCATTGGTACTACTTTTATGAGAATCTGACGGGTAGTTTTTTGGGAAAGCGAATTTTTCGAAAAAGCGTTTAAAAAAAAAAAAAAAAAAAAAACCAGATCTCATCTGGAAAAAAAAACGTTTTCATAATACCTGTTTAATAAATCAAACAGGAATTTTTTAAAACCTAAGTTTCCCGAAAAAAAAATTGAAAAAAAAACGTCTTATACCTGAAACTAAAAGGATTTGAGCATTCATATTAAGAGGCAAGATTTGAGACGCCAGGGGGTACGCTGACAATAAGGTTGTATCTTCATCGAGTTGGTAGTTTCAAATTTTTTGAATATCTTTGTAGATAACTAAAAGCATTTGAGCAGTCGCGTTTAGCAGTCGCATGTGGCAAAATTTGCAACTCTTTAGAGTACCGTGACAACACCGAACTATAGCGTTGACAATTTCAAATTTTGAAAAATAATTGATTTGAACTTTCTGAAAAATTTTAAGAAATCACAAAAAACGTCACATCTCGAAAACTACAAAGAATTGAGCAGTCATATTTGGAGGCAAGATTCGCAATCCTTGAGAGTACTCTGACAGGACCTAACTACAGGGTTGGGAATTTCAGATTTTGCGAAAAAAGATTAAGTTTACTAAAATTTTTTTTGAAAAAATCACAAAAAACGTCATATCTCGAAAAATACAAGGATTTGAACAGTAAGATTTGGAGACAAGAATTGTAACTCCTTAGAGTATTCTGACAGCAATAAATACAGGGTTGAGAATTTCAGATTTTTAAAAAATCAAAATAATTTAAGTTTTCTGAAAATTTTTGAAAAAATCACAAAAAACATCACATCTCAAACACTACAATGATTTGAGCAGTCATATTTGGAGGCAAGATTCTTTATCTTCGATAGTACTCTGACAGTACCCAACTACAGGGTTGGGAATTTCAGATTTTTAATAAATAAAAATAATTTAAGTTTTCTGAAAATTTTTGAAAAAATCACAAAAAACGTCATATCTCGAAAACTACAAGGATTTGAGCAATCATATTTGGATGCAAGACTCGCAAGCCTTACTCTGACAGTACCCAACTACAGGGTTGGGATTTTCAAGTTTTGTAAATTATTTCGTTTTTTGAAATTTCTGAAAATTTTTGAAAAAATCTCAAAAATCGTCTTATCTCGTTAACTAAAATGATTCGGACATTCAAAATTGGATGCCAAATTTACTACCCCTAAATCGATTTTGGGCTGCTTAATTTAAACTCGTCAAAATTACCACTAAATTCAAATTGGAAAATCGAATAAAATTCTTAACCATTGCAATATACGATATAGTTTAAACATGCAATAATAATACGTTGAAAAAGCTAACACATGGCGAGATAGTAAAGCCCGCATTTAAATATATAATAGATGATAGATTATAAAATTTACGAGATAGTTAATTTGCACACAGAGGCGAAGCTGAGCTTCGCACCACTTACGATACAAATAAAATGCCTAGGTTCAAAAGATAGATCTCAAATCAAAAGCAAGAAAATAAATATATTGAAGAAATCGTAGAATAAAAAATGAAGAAAAATCTTTTTTCAATTCTTATAGAAAGCCGTTACCTAAAACAATAGAAGGATTGGGGCTACAGAACATTCATTTCTATCTCAAATCGATGAGAAACTCGGTCAAAAGATCAAAAAATTCCTAATTGAATTCAAAAACTTTGCTTAAAATCATACCATCAAACCAGCTGTATGTCCTACAGGCAAACCTAGAGATAAGAAAAGGCTTTATCCTTTGCAAAATATAAACAAAATTTAAAACGAAAAATGAAATTGAAGAAACAAAATTTTAAAAAATGCCTACAAAGTTAAAAAAATGTCACGAAAAACAACTTGCAGAAAACCAATGAAAACTTTAAATATATAAAAACATCCAAAGACATCAAACTTATCCAATAAGGAAAGTTGATTAGAACGATTGCAACAAAAAATACGCCCGTTAATGAAATAAAAAACACGAAAATTCTTCAATTTTCAAAAATTCAGCCAAAAAGAATCAAACTCACTAAAATCATACGACACTCGCCACATTTTTTTCGTAGAAGAAACAGTCATGACAAATCTGCAAAGAAAAAGATTCTGGAAAATCATGATTTTTTCGAAATTTATGAACTTCTTCGAATGAATTTCTTGTCGAAAATTTTTAATACATCAAAACAATACGTTAATAGCGAATTGTTTTGATGTATTAAAAATTTTCGTCAATAAATTCAATTTGAAATTTTTAAAACCTAAATGACGTCAAACTAAGCAAAACTTGGACTATCTCCATGCGTTTCTATTACAAAAAAAAATTGGAAACCACAAATCGGAAAAAATAATTCTAACAGAAAATTCTTATTATGTTTTTTAACAAAGTTTTGAAAATAAAAAACACTAGAAAACCATGATTTAAAAATTACCCTCTTGAAAATAAAAATTAATAATTGAAGAAAACAGTTCTCAAACTATTGGAACATTATGAGCATTAAAGGCCATAAATTGGGTCAAAAAATGTTCAATAAGTTTTTCAGCTTTCTAACCGCCATAAAAACATTCAAATAAGCATTGTAGTTGGCTGGAAAAAAAAAAGCGGAACTAAGCTGACAAAAATTAACGAAAAATCAAAACATCAAGAAAAATCATTAAAACATTTTGAGCTGCGAAATTATCGAGAAAACACTAATAAGGATGCACAGTGGGAGTAATAGACCCATAAACGCAAAAAGGACGCACATACTGCATGCATGCTGTATTCTGTGAACAAAGTTGTTTACGAGAAAAAAGTCTAGTACCCGATTGCAATATCCTTGCGATGAGCAGCTTTTTTGCATTCGTTTGTAATCGGAATGCAGGGTTTTAAACGCTATACCTCATTCGATAACTTATTGTTTTCTCTGTACCTTAAATAGCAATGATTGAAACCATCCGAGGCCAGAGGTCTTTCCGTAACTTTTCTAGTAGCCTTAAGAAGAAATTCATGTAAGGGATTTCTAATACGACCGAAAATCATAAGACAACACCCAGACTTCCATTTTCTATGGAAATTTGAGCCTGAATTCAAGAATTAAAAAGAAATCTACCAAATTGTTTTTAAGCCAACTTTCTTTTATACAAAAAGAGCAAATTATACAAGGATAGCCGGTTACTGAACAAGTTACACAGAATGTCCCGACTTAAAAAAAGAACAAAAATTGTTTTTCAAATTAGTGTCGTTTTTTCTGCATGCTGTGATAAAAAAATCTCAAAAAAAACTTAGGCATTTCGTCAGTCATAGTCAAATACTCCAATTGGAAATCATTTTTCAGAAAAAATAACAAGAAAAACAAAAAATCGTTACTTTTTTTTGAAGTTTTTGATTCCTAAAAATCAAAAAATCCTAACAGGTTTTCAACATTTTTTCTCTTTTTTAAAAAAATTATTAATGTCGTTCGAATTAAACCCAACAAGGATTTAATTTGATACATCACTCGAATTATTCCGATTATTATTTGTGGTACTTGATTCTGAGAGGAAAACAAAAAGAAAAAACTAAAATACTCCCGAATACTAAGTTTCTCGCCATTTTTCAAATGGACTGAAAAACCCTCTTTACCTTGTCGTAAAAGTTGTATGTTTAAAGGATAAACAACACGCAAATTTTTTCGGATGCCTCATTCTTCTGAAAAAATTAGTATCTATTTTCCCTTTAAACGACGCTAACTGAGGTAAATTGAATATTAAGAGAAAACCCGGTAAAATACGGCAACTAAGGCGATATAACAAACAAAATCATTCAAGTCGAAAAAACTTTTAACGCAAATTACGCAAATTCTTAGAAAACAAAAATTTCCACACTAAAATGTTGGATATGGTATTCTTCAGTTTTCGAAGAAGCTGAACTATCTAAAGAAAAGCCTGCAATGGAAACTTAGATGAAAAAATACTTCGCTACGCGATAATGCAAAAATAGGTTTTTGAAAAGCAAAATTTCACCACAAAAATTGCGCATAGATCCAACATTTCCATTATCTTCAGCAAAAAAAAGATATTAAAAAATAGCATGCCACTCAAAAAGCAGCGAGTGGAATTTCGACCAAATCTAATTAGGAAGAACAAAAATTAAATACGGAATTTTTTCAATTTTTTGTGCTTAAAAAGTGTCCCCGAGAAAATGAATTTCAGCTTTCGCAAATAAAATTTCCAATTTGTAATCAGTTTCAATTGAATTAACTGACCAGAACTAATAGAAGAAAAACATAAGGTAAATGAGCGGAGCTGACTGAGCCCGACACTCAATAAGATGAAAATAAACAGACATTTTTTCAGAGATAAAAAAAATCACATTTCAAGAACTTGCATGTACCAACTACAAAGCAATCACGAATCCCATAATAAGCAACGACACATCCTAGATTTAGGTTGTACACTAGTTATTTACCGTTGCTAAGTTCCTTCTAATTGACCATTCTGTGATCAAAGTTATTTACGGGAAAAAGTCAAGTACCCGGGTGCACTACTCTTGCTTATCGCAAGGTTAATAATTATGAGTTTTAGCTGACTTTCCATAACGTTAAATTCTCTTCTGATAAAAAAAATCTATTTTCTTTAATTTAGACAGCTAGTTGTTTGTGATACTACAATAATCAAGGATGACATCCGCATATTGCATCAGTCGGTTTTTGAAATGCATAAATTGCAAGCTAAAAAACGCGTGCTACAATGTTTTCCCATTCTACAATGTTTTACCGATTATTCTTCTACTTTTTACATCAATAAAAAGTTCAATTTTCCTGAGAAGGCAATAAATTACTTGAAGTCATGATTACATGATAAAGTAAATAATCCAAGCAAATTTCAAACTATTAAAATTTTGCAAAATTTGGAGATATTTTTCTGCTTTATTTCCGATGCAACTGTAAAACAGGTCGACCTGATGTCACGCACCCATTTTGAAGTATAAAACAATAAGGCTACAGGTGTTAGCGAAGAAAATCAATTACTACATCTCGTAGTCAAAATAAAGACTTCTTGACTGAGATCATCTGGACTAAAACTCATACAAGTAGGCAACTCTATTAGGCATTTCTAGCATATCAACAGATCAGAATTGCTGCAACAGATAATTTTAAAACCCCCGGAACTAGCGCAAACCTCCGAAAAAGTTTTAAAGTCAGTAACCGGCTTATTTTAAACAGTTTCCTGACAGTACTACCTATCTTATGAACTAACGCCAAACACTCAACTCTCTTAAATGGCTAACATATTTCACAATTCTTTTCTCTGTATGGAAACTAAAACAGAAACAATCGATCATATCACAAAAATTTGTCACTTGTTTTTATCCTTTACACTTGCTGAATCAATCGTCAGGCCTCGCTTCTTTTGCAACTTTTTTTGTTTCAAATTCTTTCTCTGATCTTTCCTAGCCTGAACGTTAGCTTTTCTTTTTTCATACTTTTTCTGTTTTTCGGCTTGCTTCGATTGCTCTCGTGCTGCCCATTTCTTTCGTGATTGTTGTTTCTGATTTTGCTTTCGTTTAATTGCATTTTTAATTCGGGTGGGATCATCTTTTGGTTTTTGTCCTTCCGCCCTAGCTATCGCAAGTTCCATCTGCTTACTTGCATGCGCTTCTACAGCTGGTTGAACTCCAACTTCGGCTTTTAACTTTGCAATATTCGCTTCATGTTTACTGATATCTTTAAGAGTTTTTGTAAGTTTATGGATGTTTTTCTTTTTCGTGTTAATGAGCGTAGTTGAAGGCAGAACTGTGGATTCGCACATCCCAACTTGAGGTATAGGCTTTTTTTGATTACCCGTGGTTAACTTATTTCTAGAAACCGTTTTTGCGGATTTTTCAAGTTTTTTCTTCTGGACTCCACCTTTGCCCTTCCGTTTGGATTCGAACTGGCTTATTTTTTCGACGTATTTTTGCTTTAGTTGGTTTGATTTCTTCGAATGGGCATTACTTGTGGTTTTAGGTGTAGTTTTCAGTTCTACAGCCGACTTCTTCAAAACAGAAGAACACCTGACAGAGAGCAAATTACATATGAATTCTTCACATTGCTTTAAATCCATCATTCTTTGATCTGAATTTTAGGATGTTTCTAGAAAAAATTCTGAGACAAAAACAATGCAGACAAATCCAACTGAATGTTTGAAATACCAGTATAGAACTGCTGCTAAAATTGCAGCGCTCAGATAAAGAGTAACACGAAAGGTTGAACTAATATGAAATTCTGATTTAGAGCTTTCACGTCATCAATACAACTTTACACGAGACGAAGCTGAGATTCGCACCACGTGAGATACAAATGTTATAGTATGAACGACAATGACGCTATAACTGAAGGAAGTGGAAAGCAATTAAAAAAGCAGTTTTTGGTGATTGAAATTATTAGTTTTTATAAGATTATTTTTTATGATTTTTTTGTGGGGTTGAGTTTGAGCATTCAAAAAGTGCCACCAAAGTCTTTAAAAGATAAAAAAGAGTGAAAAAAATGGAAAAAAAGTGAAACTTTAACAACTCGAGCTGGTAAAAATACAACCAAAGTGAAAAGCTAACTTCGATTCGGCCGAAATTTTAGAACGCTTAAAACAACTGCAGTGAAATTTGTTTAGAGCTTAAATAAACTATTGTTAGAATAAGCAACTAAGCCGACAAAACAGGAGCAGACAAATGATAGGCCGAATTTTTTTAAACCGAAGCATTTACCGTTCGAACCAAACTGGTTCTGGTTAGATTTGAACTGAAGATCTTCGCCAACTGTAGCAAGAAACACTACAAAGTTTGAATTTATTAGGAATCAATGTACCACCAGGAGTCCAACGAGTCCTGTGGACAGAGTTGTTTACGGAAAAAAAAACAGTCTAATTCCCGATTGCAATAGACTTGCTATCGCAAGGGTAATAACATATTTTGAAACTAAACCGGTAGAGCTTAAGTCGACAACCATAAAGCCGCAAAGCATCAGAAGAAAAATAACATCAAAATTTTATAATTATACATTCAATGGTTTCAGTTCGACATATAGCATGCTTTAACTGATTTTGTTAAACTAGTTCAAGTTCAAGTAAAATGAGTACTGATAATATAGGCAATTTTGCGCGTCTTTCGATCAGCTCGTGTTATATTCCGTTTCAATTGTTGGTCTCGAAATTATTAATTCAAATTTTTTTCCATTGTTTTCTAGTTTAATTATGAAATCAGTCGTTTAACTAGTTGTTAATTTAAAAAAAGTCTATATTCCGATTTAAAAACGCTGGCTAACTGCAAGCGTGAAAGATCGCATTACTCGCCAGAGTTTAGGAACCATTTTGAACGAGATAAGCTTATAAGCATGTGCCGATAATATGTCTCTTAAAGAAGTAGAAATTGCCTTATTCACTGTTTTAAGTTAGTTTTGAGCAACTGTTGCTTTTTTGAAAGATGAGCACTTTTATGGTCAAATTCAATAACGCAGAAGCTAAGCGGAGCTTCTCATTTTAGCGATACAATGCAAACGTAGCATTCGAGGCGTGCAAAAATAAATTGAGATAGAATCTAGTAAGTGAAAACTTTCTAAAAAAAATAAACATTTAAAAAAAGGTTCAATTAAAATGGGCTCTTCCGTCATGCGACGGTACGTACACAGGTTGGATAGGACCGTACCAACGCTATACAAATACATCGACAAAAATTTATGATTAAATCAAGTCGATTTTAATGCATCCAGAGAATTGTCAATTAAAATCTACCCTCCTCGATTATAGCACAGATAGAACTGTCTATGTTTGATGTATTTTTAAGATTTTTGCACCCCCTAAGAATTGCTCTCCTCGGAAGTGCAAAATAAACATTTAAACGTTTTTTGAAATGGCAATTTCTATTTCAAACCGAAACAACCCATCCACCAGTAAGACATGACGCCCAAGTTACCTGTATCGAGCAGCCACCAATACTTAGGAAGCTCACTGATTTAATGACAAAAATGCGATAAAAACAGTTGCCATAAACATTTTTGAGCATTCAATTTTTAAAACATATAAATCTTGAACCACAACCGTCGCCAAAAACAGTTTGGTGAGTCGAATTCATCCTCACCAACGCCCATTTTTCGAAATTACTCTACAGCTTTAATTGTAACATTCGCTCAAATATCACACAGCGACGGAGCGTAGAAAAAGTACCTATTAACGACTGGCAGGCGTCAGTTACCTTAATTCTACTCGTTTTTCACCGTCTCGACCTTGCCAGTTGATTTTCTGGTCTGTCTAGGGCAAAGTAAAAAGTTACCATTTTTAGGCGATCAGTCAAACGACTTTTGATCAGCTTTCGTTTACATGCGAACACAACCACATAGCTGAGTCTCGGATCCTCAGACTACATGATTGTCATTAAAAACACGGCTCGAACAACCTATTTTATTATGTTTTTGTGTGACAGTTCTATATTAAATCCATTAGAGATGGATTGACCCTTTCCTTTTTCTAGCTACTCATGCTCTGAAATATTAAACAATAACGGTGTTAATTAAGATCTATGACATTATAGCAGCTATACAGTCAGTTAACACAGTCCCTTCACATAGACAGTCTCTGGGGGACCAAGCCTCCGCTCCCGTAATATTCTTGAGATAACACTCTTATCTCTTATTTTTCGTGTCCCGGGAGGGACCCGTGGTATATTTCTTCCCCCACTGAAGAAGAAGAAGAAGAAAGAACACTTGAATTACTATACAATAAAAAGCCGAGGCATCAGTGTAGCAAAGTGTAAATAATAAAATTGGTTATAAATTCATTGGTTACATCAAACAAAAACAAAACATCAGAAAACAAGCAATAAACAAAACAAAAAAAAAAACAAAATCGGTTACAGTTCGGAAATTGGTTGATTAAAGTATATGAAGTTTCGGATACTATAGAAAATTAAAGATTTAAGAATTAGGAACAAGCTGGTAATAAAACTTTACAAACAATTTTACAGATAGTCCAATTATACAACGTATATACAGAGTATATACAGTTTCTCTTTCAAGCAATGTGTGAAAAATTAAACTGAATTAAAAAATATAGAACTAGCAAAAACGGTAATCACGCCACGTATTTGTATTAGTACATATAGGATTGTTTCTCAATTCACTCACGTAAAATTCTTTCAATTTTTTCTTGAATTCTGTTTTCGATTTTTCTAAATTGCGCAAAATTATGGGCAGTGAATTCCATTTTTTAGAAGTCAAATGAAAAAATGATTTTTGTAGAGAAGCAGTCGAACAATGTTTGTCAAAAATAATTTGTTTCGTTCTTTCGTTGAGCCTATAATTGGCAGTCGGTAGTCTCAGTGTATTTTCAAAAGCCTTCTTTTTGTTTGTAAGATATTGGTATAAGTATGTTATACACTTTAACTCAATTCTTTTCTCGATTCCAATGAACGATTTGCTAATGCGAAGAAGGGAAGAAGATTTAAAATTCGATCTGAAATATGTTCTTTTTAGCGCCCAGTTCAACTGTTTCTCCAGAGATAGCATCAAAGTAGCATTAATTTGTTGTAAAAAAATTGCTGAATAATCTAAATGTGATAAAACAAGACAATGAAGCAAGGCAACTAATGATAATGTCGGCAGTTGTTGTCCAATTGTATCAATAGTTTTAATCCCTTGGGCCATTTTTTGGAGAATTGTTTTGATTTGAGCATGAAAAGATAAACTTGAATCAAGAATTATGCCTAAATATTTGCATTCTGATTTTTTGGCTACATAATGCCCACTAATTACTAGTTTATCAGTATCCACATTTTTGCTATCATTTTTTTGACAAAATGTTATAAATTCCGATTTAGATGCATTCAGATTCAATTGGTTCTCTGCAAAAAATTCCGTTAGATTATTGAGTGATTTTTGCAATCGATTCAAAGCATCCTCAGAAATTATAGAAGAGGAAAAAACCATACAGTCGTCAGCATATTGAACTAAAGTACAACCCTCATATAATCGCTCTTGTATGTCATTAACATAAATATTGAACAACAACGGACCAAGTACCGTTCCTTGTGGGACACCTCGTTTTATTTCAATCCAGTCTGAAAAAATTCCATTGACGTTTACTCTTTGAATACGTTTGTTTAGGAAGCTAGCAATTAAAGCATTTGCTCCATTTGAAAAACCGAGAGAAAGCATTTTTTCAATTAAAACTTCATGCGAAATAGAATCAAAAGCCTTGGACAGATCTAATAAAGCTGCATGTACGATTTTTTTTGAATCTATTTGATTTCGAATACTTTCTGTCACATAAACAAGAGCATCTTGTGTTGAAATGTTTTTGCGAAATCCGAATTGAAATGGTGTCATTATTTGAAATTTGTCAAGATGTTCTGTTATTTGGGCATGTAAAATTTTTTCAAAAATTTTAGAAAAAGCACAAGTTATTGATATTGGCCGATAATTTTTTGCATCCATTGGGTCATCTTTTTTGAACAAAGGGGTTACGTTTGCTTTTTTCAGTTCGATCGGGAAAATGTTCTCATCTAAGCAAGTATTTATGACAAAAGTTAAATGTGGAACTATAACTGATTGACCGTCAATGATTGCCCAAGCAGGTACGGTACAAGGTCCGAGAGGTTTTCCAACATTGATTTTTCGAACTATATCAAAGCATTGCTTCACTGTAATGTGTTGAAAATGAAAAGATGCAGATTCAGAGGCAGATTTGTTGTAATTCGGAGGCTTTTTAGCGCCGAAAAATTCGCCTAAGTTTGAAAAAATATAATTTAAATGATTGGCAATTTTTTTGTCTTGGGTTATCATTTCACTGAAGGAATTTCGTAGAACTGTAATTCGATGGTTGCCAGAACATGTACCTCTAACTTGGTTAATATATTTCCATTTTTGTTGGATAGTGCTGAGAAGTGAAAAACAATTTTTTGAATGATCGAATTGTTTACTTCTAATCAATTTGCTCATTTGATTACGTAAAAACTGGTACTTTGACCAATTATCGCTTGTGCTTTGACTGCGATATGATCTGAGTGAATTCTGTTTCTTAGTCAACAATTGCTGACATTCTGAATCGAACCATTCCGTTTTCAACACGTTTTTTGGTTTAAAATTACGAACAAACTTTTTTTCGATAGGAGCATGTTGCTGTAGAGCACAAGAAATTAAATAAATCATCGTCGAGAACATGTTTTGTGCGTCTGTACATTGATATAAGAGATACCAAGGAAGAGCGGAGAGTGAATTGCAAAATTCATTTTTCTGATAATTTTTCTTATTGAAAGTCGTAATTATCCTCGGTAAAATTTTGCCGCATTTTATATCCGTCAAAATAAATGAAGCAAAATGGTCGGTTTTATAAGGTGTATCAAAACAAAACTCAATGCCGTTTGTTTCATAGTCACTGATTATGTAGTCGATATGAGTTTTTGTTGAGGAACTAATTCTGGTCTCATCGTTTGGACAAAAAACCTTCAATCCATATGGAATAATTATAGAATCTAAATTTTCTTTTTCTTTGCTATCCAGATAATTTATGTTATAATCACCCAAAAGCGTAATTTTATTAGAAACTGAAAAAGCATTATCTATGTTAAGCGTTAATTGTTCCAAAAAATCAATAAAGTTTGATCTGCTTGGGTTATAACACAAATTAACTAACATTTTTTCTTTACTCGAAATGTTAAATGTAGATTTGCACTCAACCCACACTGACTCATATTTCTCTTTATCAAATAAATTTAGATCAGGCCTCAATTTCGGAGCCAATTTGACTGGTATATATAACAAAACGCCACCGCCTTTCTTTTTTACCGCTGATTGCCTATCATATCTGAACATCGCATGCGTTCTAGGTTGGAAATTCCATAAATTGTCACTATCTTCTTTTTTAAGCCACGTTTCGGAAATTCCTATAATTGTGTTTTCGCCCATATCATCAAGGAATTTTTTCAATTGCATCCGTTTTCTAATAATACTTTGAAAATTCAAATGAACAAATTTAAGATTTGCACAATTTTTTGAGCAGATACCGTAGACTGTTTCAATGGTTTCGATAGGACCAGGGTTTTTTTCAACATCCCCACTTTGGGTCAGTAACAACGCGAAAAGGAAAAGATGAGTCAGTGTGGTAGCTCTCCGCTCATTTATCCCACATTTCGTTGATAATATCTTTTGCTGGCAGCTTAGATAGCCCCAGTAAACAATAGTTTTTTCTTTAGTTTCCATCTGAGCCTTGGAAATTAGAAAAATTGCACAAAACAACCAGAATTTAATATTCAGCATAATAGGTTAAATAAATTAAATAATCGCCAAAGTTTGCACCAAGAAAAAATGCGAAACTAGTATTTCCTAAAAAATTTTGCACCGTTTTGGAAAAATTGTAACATTTCTGCCGTTTTTGGATCTAAATTTGATGATTGTTGGGTTTGCTTCATTCTGGGGCGGGTTGTAATCTCACATGTGTTTGCATTAATATCAGAACCCCTAAAAGAATCTCTAAAACTTTGCACCAAAATTTCAACACCCCCATCAGAAGGATGCAAACCATCCGAGCTAAGAGCATCTGTATTTTGACTAAAAATTTTGTTTATGTCTAAAATATCCAATTTTACTTCGCCCAAGTCTTTTACATTCCGTACTAAATTAAGAATTTGCTTGTTTAGCTTCTGTACATTTGGATTAAAATCTTTTCTAAAAGCGCCTAAGGGAGTTACAGTACATAGTGAAATTGTTTCTGGGGAGAATTTATGATTTATGAGATAAATTAGTTTTTCTAAGCTACTCACGGCTTCCTTCGCGTCGAAATCACTTGAGAGGCAGTCATTTATTCCAATTAGCGTAGTTACATGTTTAAAATGTCGCGATTTACTGTTTCTCACGCGTTCCAGCAATGCAGAAATTTTGTGCCCACCAAATCCTCTCGCCAACACATTTTCCGATATTTGTTCCCCATTGATTCTGTTAACAATTGAGTCTCCCAGTAATAGGCCAGAATATTCTCCTTCTCGTGGTAAAAATAAATGTTTTCGTTGCTGGTCGAATTTTTCTTCTTGAATATTGGTTGCTTGTATTTTGATTTCTTGGTTATTCTTGCTTTCTTGGTTATTTTCGCTTCGTTTGTTCTGATTTCTGCTCCGAGTTCCAATCTTGCTCCATTCGTTTTCAAATTTGTTTTCTGTAATTTTCGAATTGCCCGTGTTTTTAAAATTTTCTAGATCAAAAAATTTGTTTCCTCTTTCTTCCTCTTTCGTTGATACAGTTAAGTTTTCGATAATTCGTTTAAAATAAGTAACATTTTCGACTAAGTCTTTATACAGCTCGTATTTCAATTCGTCGTTCAGATTTCGGAAAGTTTCGAGGTCAAACATGTTGGCGATTAAAAGCGAAATTAAAAATAAGACATTAAAATGAACCGACTGATCGCTAGTTTCCGTCGCTCCTTCTCCACAAATTTCCGTCGCTAAGGTTCTTATCGTGTGTTATTGCCACGATAAGAGGCTTCGTATTTTTCGTCTCAGATACGACTGTTCTTCACAATCTATGGCGTCGTTGTGTTTTCTCTTCTTTTTTAGTCAAAATGGCCGACTTTTTCTATTTCTCAGAAATGTTCACTCTTCAATCGAAACTTTGAAAAATAAAATTCTAGAACATTCTGACCCTCCTTCGCAACACTTTTTCGTTCATAGGGCATTTAGCCGTCCTTTTTTACGTCGCCGGAAGGTTGTGCTGTGTCATCTGGCAGAATGGCACATACTCCCCGGACAAGTCTCCATCAATGTCCCTATTGATCGCATAACACCGGGTTATCGTCAAGTAGTTATCCAGTTTTCTGTAATCAATCTTACAAATTGCATAAGAAAATGAAATTTATCTACTCCACCTCAACTCACTACGTGTTCACAAATGGCATCGTACTACATCTCACTGCCTTCCAACATTTTTACAAAATTTGCACCATGAGGAGTGTCCTAGATAAAATTTCTTTTCTGACTACTTTACGTCGTCTTGCCATAATACTTCTTTTTGCTCTTTGTGATTAAAAAGTGGGACGTGGCACGGCCACGCACCCGTTAAAATTAACTTAACATTACTCACCAAGTATAATCAGTCATTTATGCGGTCCTTTCAATATTAAAACTAAGAAACTCTGTGGCTAGGAAAGTTCTTGAGTTACCCACCCTTCCAGAGCGAGTTTACTCAAACTTACCATGTCGCCACACAGTGAATTTGTGTCTTACACAGGTTAAAAACTTCAGTCGTGAATAAATAGGTAAATATACTCACCTAGATTCCTCATATACATACATAAATAGCCATAACTAAAATCAAGAATTTCAACAATTTTAACAATTGCAACATTTTCAAAGTTTGGTTTGACCAAACTAGATCAAAACAAAAAGTTTCACAAGTACAATAATCAAAACTTGGTTGATTGGTTTAAGTTTTAGCACACAAAGACAAAATTCTTTCTCTTTCTCTTCTCTTCTTTGGTCATCTTCATTCCATCACTTCTCCATCTTGATCTTCGCTGTCTTCCAACACTTTCTCCAGCATGTCCATGGAGTTGCGGGCCGTGCCCCAACTCTCCTGCTCCAACAGCCTCGGTTTGCAACAAGGTAGCAAGTCCACATTCACCTTCTGCTCCCACTGTGTTGAGCTAAGCATGTGCCTTGCTTCAACCAATTACTCGGTGTACCTTCCTCGGACAGCTCCGTGGATGGATTGCTCTTCCGCTTCGTCGACTTCATGGCCAGCAGATGGTGTATCATGGCCAGATCATGTAAACTCGCGTCATCATCTAGGTCTAACGTGATATCCGCCGTCATGTCCCAGATTAAACCGGCATTAGGATGAGGGCACCAAGAAGGCTTCATGAGTTCCCACATCGTCACTAGACTGGTTTTCAAGGGACCGTCCCAAGAACCACAATCAAAACTCACTTGCCCCTTTAGCTCGGGAACCGAGGGTTCGACCACTCGTTCTTCCAAAATAATTCCCAGCTTGGGTTGTTCCACCATCAGCATCCCAGTTTCTTTAATACGTTCAACCCAGAAATTGAGTACTATGACTTGCTCATAGTCGAAGTACGCTTCCCTGGCTTCTTCATTCACGAAGGGATTATACGCCATCCCCGGTATGCCAGACACATATTGGAACGACTTCAGTTTCCCTAGTGTTGCAAACTCTTTTTGTCCTCTGACCGCTTCAATCAACTCTCGGCTCACTTTCAATTCTTTGTTGGAATATCTTCTCACCTCTTCCAACTTGCGATAGCTTTCCATATCACTCGACTCCTTGCTTGGCACAGTCAATGGCATGTCCTGATATAGTTCCAGGAGTGCCCTAAGGAAGTTCCTTTCACAATCAACTCCCTCCTGCCGAATGATCTTTATGCTTTCTCCCAAAACAGGAGTGGGGATACGATCCACCACGAACCTGACAAAGCAAAGGGCATCCTTACGCTTAGCCCATGCTATCGCAGAATCGTCTTTCGAAATCAACGCTCGCAGAGCTTCCATCAACTCCAGTTCCTGTTCCCGTGATTTCGAATCATTACTGGCTTCATACTCCGCTCTCTTGATGCCCATCAAGCACCAAGCCAACCGTACTTGCAGATCAGTTCTCACGCAAGGATGAGCCAGGTATGCCGCCACCGTAGCAGGTGCATGCATCGCCTCGTCGAAGTATCTCTGGAGGGCCGCCCTCCAGGAGATTTCTAGCAATTTTTCCAATCCGACTTCATTCGCTTCAGAGGACATTACCGTTCCGTATTCTTTTCGATTTAAGTTCGAATTCTCCGTGAGCTCTTTCAGATATTCCTGCATGACTCGCTTCTCGCTCCAAGCCATCAGGTGCCCTCTCGCGGAGTTCCTCGCTTTCAACATCTCCACATAACCCCCTGCCGGATCTCCCATGTGGACCGATTCCGGCACAGTTATTCGACTGTACTCGACCACGTCGAGTTGTCCTTCCAGTTTCAACTTGGCCATGTTAATTCGCGAGGGTCTATAATCTTCAAGTCCTCCAGATCCACATTGACTGAGGATTTCCATTTCTAACTTAGTGTCTGCCAGGGTTCGCGCCGTCTTCTTCGATCTTGTGGCGGTTATGGTCAGACCTGCCAAGAGCATAGGGGGTATCAGGTTTTCTTTTTCTCCCCCGGCTGGTGTCGCACCATCTCCTTGCCCGCTCTCGCCTGAACGACCCGCACTAATCAGAGAGGTCACCACTGCCTTAGCTTTTGACTTCACCACCCTCTGGTTCACGACTCGACTCCCTGACTTTCCTTTCAGTCTCTTCAGCCCTTTTTTGGCTCGTCTAACAAGTAACTTCTTTGTGCCCTGCTGATCATCGGCACTGTCTTCTGTAACTGACTCGGTCAGAACATCCGACTCCATGGAGTTCACTATTTTCTCCAGGACCTCACGCATGATGGGTTGATTCAATCCCACCTTCATTATGGATTGTGTCCCATATCGTCGTATCACGTCCCATGATTTTTCCATGAAGTTCACTCGGCTCCAGGTTGCTCCTGTCTTGCCTTCCAGTTCCATTTGATATCTTTCCCATTCCTCTTCTGGTAACGTACTGAGGAATGATATCTTCATTGACTCTTCTATTTTCCTCCTCCTCGGTGACTCATGAAGCAGTCTCTGCGGATCCCTGCTTCGGCACTCTCTAGCCTGGCTTATTGGATCCATCGGAGATAGATCGGCCGACGCCTCCTTTGTAGGAGACATGAAGGACGATGGTGCCATCAGCAATAAACTCCCATCGACTTCCCCATCGTCGTCTTCACTGAACCGGTATTCTAGCAAGTCCCTCTCCAACGCTCCTAGATCGGTCTCTCCCGGTTTTTCAGTCTTACTTCCGGTCTCGTCATCATTATCGTCCTGATCCATCAATTCATCATCACCTGCATCAGGTTTCGGCTTGGTTCCCGAGGGTCCTTGTCGTGCGTCTGTGCCCGAATCCGGCCGAGCCGGTACGGTCATGTCTCCTGCATGATAAAATAACTCATCATTCACCAGGAATTCTACAGATTCCTCGCCACGTGGTGCTAGGTCTTCTATCGTTATATATGAGCCTCCTCTGCTCTCCCTGGCCACCTCCAGCATCACTACCTTCGCTTCTCCTGGCCACTTCAGTCTCGATAAGTCATCCGTGGGAGAATACACTTCGTTCCACGTTTCAGCCGAGACCTCTGGTCTCCTGGAGGGTAGTGCCTTGATCTTTTTCCTGCTCCAAGCATCAGGGAATGAGAAGTCAAACGTGTGCGCGGCGGCAGCGTTCCAGCTGATGAAGCGCGGCTCCATCCCTCCACTCCACTTCAGCATTCTCTTCTCTGCGTCACGAGCTGCTCCGATGCGAGGGGCAATGATGGGAGATGTGACTCCCAACAACATCCTCCTTATCGGTGGATATCGAGGGCATTGGTCCGGCAGCGGCCTGGACCCAGGAAGCCATGTTTGCTGATTCTCTTTCGCGTGGGTGTAGGCTCCTGGCAATTGAGGTACTCCCACAGCCTCTCCTGTATCTTTCACCACTGGTCTCAAATTCCAAAGTTTTGGGTTAAACTGGATGTGGGACAGATCCTCACGGCCCATTCGGCACTTGAAGTGGTTGTTGAAGTCCATCAACACCCAGCCTGGCTCTGCTATTCTTCCGAACAGCATATCGTCGCTAGCCAGCCTTCTCAGTTCACTCTGCTCTACCCAATTCAGCACGGAACAATCCACGACTGAGACCAGGTTGACGTACAACACCGAATTCCTGTACGCTTTAACTTGCACATCCGGGAACGCAAAAGACATCACCGGTCCATATACCACTGTGACGAATTCCCTCAGCCCGTGGACCAGAGCCAACGGATCAATCCGCATCATGACAGCTAAGTCCGTTAGTAAGGGCATGCCACAATACTGCTTACATTCGCCTGCGTTCGTCGCAACCTTGTCTTCTCCCGTGACGCTTCTGTTCTGTTGCAAGAGGTATTGAAGCAGGAGAGTCCTCCAGTCTTTCATCTTCTTGAGCGAGGCGGTTTCCAACTGTGCATTGAACTCACGACTGGGTCCCTGTAGTTGTTCAGGGTAACGCAACAGCACAAGCAAGTCACCCAGTCGACCGTAGGTCATGGCTATCAGAGTCAGGAGTCCATCCAATCTCAAATCTGCCAACGCTTGGGTAAAGAGGTTTGCCGGTCCTTTCACAAAGTTTTCATGACCAAATGTCACGTATAAGGCTAGCACCAGGCCAATCGACAACTTCCTGATGTCCTTGACGAAACTCGCGATCAGGTTCCTAGATGCCTTCGGATAGCACGTCGATAGGAAAGATGGCGTCCATCCCACTCCCATTCCACCCAAGATAGCATCTGATCGTTCATACTGTGCCTTCGTGGCCAGCACGTCAGCTTGGAACTTGTCCAGCGACATCGTGTTTACGTCTTGCATCAGTTTCAACATCTTGCCTCCAGCTAACTCCCGGGCATCAATTAGGTTCTTTAGATACACGTGTATCTCTTTAATTATTGCCGGCGCATGCTCAAACGCGTCCTCACCCAAGGTGCACAGCCTCGGTGATAAATACAACCATACGTTGTTGTGCGGCTTCGTACGCAAAGCCATTGCCATGAGGTCCTCCTCCGCTGACGTCATGTTCTTTCTGATCATCCTTCCCTGCTCATTCTCTGCCTGATCCATCTGCCTGAACCAGAGATCATCAGCCACCTGTTGTACTAACAGATGATCGTCATCTACCCCTGGTCTTAACTTCAGCAATCTGGCGAAGTTGGACAGCTCCAACCCCAGAATTTCATCTAGCACCAACCGAGTTGTGCTACAATCTCTGAGCCCTTGTATGGCATTGGAAATGTCAGCCCAAACAGCGGAAGCTCAGATCGGGATGGGTAGTAATTATCTGGGTCTACTACTCTGTTCGGGGCAGGAATTATCACGTTGAATATCCCCTCTGCTATCGTTGTGACCATTGTGTACACAAATTGAAGGGGTTCTGGCAACGCAGCGTAGCCTGGTGACAATACAAAGATCACCTTCACCACATTCATGGTGAAGCGTTGTCTTGCTGCTGCCTCTACCTCGGCCATCGCAGAGAGCAGTGTCATTATCGCCTCCCCTATAACCTCGTTACTCGGGATCGACCCATCCGTCAGACGTGACAATAAGCCCCTGCTATGCAGATGATCATTTGAGCCTGCAACCACTATTACCTGTGGCTCCATACTGACCACTCTTCGCACACTTATCATCATGCCGATTGCTTGTCCCCAGTCCAATTTAGTTGCCGTCAAGAAAATCACATCGGGCCAAAAGAGAGAACGGGGCGTGTAGAGATAATCGGAGCCGGCCACAATCAGATACTTGGCAGCCTTCATGTCCAAGGGATCATAAGCTGCAAAAAGGCCATCGCCTATTGGGGCCTTCAGTTTCCCATATCTCTTATCGTCTCCAACCACTGTTGTCGTTCGGGGGTAGTCCCTCGAATACTCGCCAGGCGTCTGACCGGGTGGTTTAGCGAACTGCCTCTACATCTTGTGATGCTTGTTATTGGGCTTGTTCTCTGTCTGGAATTTGCCCTTGCGAGCAGGTGGTGTCCTTTCCCGGGTCCTATCTCGAACATCGGTGAGCGACCGGGTGTTCAAAGGTCCAAAGGTATTGTCATGAGGTAATCCATTCAAATCCACATGTCGGAGTGAGGTAGAGGAGCTGAATTTCTCCTGCTCTGCTAACAGCCAATCCACGCCCGGTATCCGATAAAGTCGCGATACTGTGGGACTTTCTCCGCCAGTCATTCTCATTGCATCCTCCCGACACGTCAAGGTGTTCATGTTCAACTTCGCCGACATCTCCGTCTTATACTGACCCCAATGACTAGGATCTTACCTATTCCAAAGCAGCCCGCTGCCTGATTCGATTCCCTCCGCTGGCACGGTACTTGTAGACGGTCCTGCTATCGAAGCAGGATTTGTCGTGGCAGGCGGATCGTTCCTCCTAGACGCGGTCTGGGAGTTATTCCTGTTTTTCTGTTCCACTGATCTCCCGAGTCGGCTTACAATCGATTGCGGCCTGGGAGGAGGAGCGGTCCCTAGCCTGTCTCTCACGTTTGAGCTCGGAGCAACGGTTGCGGCTGCAACCGTCTCTGTTGCCAAGGGCCCTAGACGGTTGACGAGGGATTCGGGCACGGTTGTCCTTATTCTACTTCCTCCGGTCGAACTGGTCCGAGCCAGAGAACCGGTCGCCCTCGACTCTTGCTCCGCTTCCCTCAATTGCGTCTGAAACACATCATTAATCCAATGCCTCCCTCGTTGGGTATTGAAGTGTACTCCATCTCTAGTGAGCGCGATGTGATCAATCATGCGCAGCATGTTCTCGAGATCCAGGAGTCGCAACTCGCCAGGGTTGTTTCTCACCAGACTGCGGGTCATTTCATTCCACCACGTCACGTTGCCATTCATGAAATCTGCAACTATGGTGCCCACCAAAGGATTTGGTGGTATCGTGCACAAGATCACAAGCTTGGGTCTCTACTTTTCTTTCAATTCGTTCAAGAGACACACCAATAGAGGCTCCCACTTGCTCTCCGGAGTCACGGGGGCTCTCGAGACGTCATTGGTCCCCAGCATTATTATTAATGTATCCAGGTGATCCTCGCTCTGGAACTCCATCATTTTGATGACCTGAGCCACTGAGGCTCCTCCAAAGGACAGAATGGTAGTCTGGCCATTGACGAAGATCTCATTCAGATCTCTCACCAAACTGTCTCCAATGATCAAATGGCGACTCCCTGGGGGAATTACCTGGTCGTTCGTGGCGGGGTTCCAGCTCATGTCATTCAGGCAGGCTCGAGGATGCTCGGCTGGCACTTGCGTGAACTGATGACGTGCCATCAGATTCTTCCTAATGTCTACTACGCGAGACTTCTGAAAGACTCCACCAGGCGCTGACCTCGAGGACGCTATCGTGTGGGGTGCTCGCTCCGAGCTATTTGATGACTGATCACGACGTTGGGAAGGAACGATCCTACCCAATGTCCGTCCAGTGGTCCGGTTGATCTCCTCCATTGTTGCTCGGGCCACTTGGTTGAACGATTCTTGGAACTGAGGGGCGAGGTAAGTGTCAGAAGGGTCTGGTATCGTGAACCTTTGACTAGAAGCAGACGGTCGTGTCTGCTGAGGAGCCTCGGGCTCTCTCGATGCACGCAAATCCAGAACCTCGGTCCCTCTCGATACACACAGCTCCTGAGCTGTTTCCCGGGGCGTGTGTCGTTGGATCCCTCCGAGGATCTCATGCTCGCCAGGACTTCCGGTGACACATGGCTCACCTTCGCCATATACAGCTCCTTCAGGTGCTTTATTTCATCCTCCTTATAAGCCACCTGTAGATCTTCGTATTTCTTCTTCCACTCGTCCCTTTCTCGAGCTATTGCCCTATACTCCTGGAGTTTGGCACACAGCTCGCTCTGATCTTTCTCCTTCTTTTCCAGCGTCTCGATCGTCTCCGACGTCTGGATCTCTATCTCACTCACCCTCACTTTCTTCAAAGGAGGAGCGGCTGTAGGAGAGTCGACCGAATGTGACGGGCCTGGCCCATCACGTTGTCTCTTCGCTCCAATGAGTGGCTGCGCAGGTTGGACGGGTAAGGGCATCTCACCTAGCCGGTGGTCCCTCTGTTCACCCAGTCCTGGCTCACGAGCCAGGTCGTGGCCAGACATTTCTCCACGCCGCCATCTCATCAGTCGGTTTCGGCCTCTCTCGGCGGTCCCGGACTCACCGAAGGCCAACATCAACACGACTTCCGTAGGGCGATTCCCTCGACCCTCTCGTCCTAGTGCATTGAGGAATGCGACCACAAACATCGCCAACCCCGGGTCTTCTCGCGTGAAATCACAATCGATCAGCCGCTGATAGATCTCGTCTAGAGTCGCTCCTAGACTCGCTGAGAGGAATTCCATGAGTTCGTTCGTATCACCCATTTCTTTTCGTGTTGATTCTTCTTGTCGTGTCGTGTAATCTCTTCGTTTGATTCAATGAATTCAATAAACAATTTCTGATCAATCAAGATCTAAAAAACAAGTCGTGACTTAGAACCATCATTTTTGGATACAACATCATTCAATTCTTTAAAACTCTCCATTGAAATTCTTTTTTCAATTCTGATTTAAAAATTTAGCACCAAGGTGGATCGTCCACCTTTACCTTTGTCAGAGTAGCACGAATGTGCGCTGTCACCTCGATGACCTGGAGTGCCCCAGGTCTTTTATGACACAAACATAAAACATATCAAAACAATAACATAACATAAACACATAAACATCACACACCTACACTATCACAAAAAAAACATAGTCCCTAATACTGTACCTAAAACCTAACCTAACCTAAACCTAAAACCTGTACCTAAAACCTAACCTAACCACTTATCGCCGAGCGCATTTCCTAGCATATGCTCAGATAGTATTTTTTATGTAAGTAAACTTCTATGTCAGTCTCTGAAAATATCACATGTACAAGTGCGTACAACTCTCTCGGATGTAGCTTTCCCCTATTAGGATCGTATACTGGCAACGAGAGAGAGGTCACTCCTCTCTCAACCAAAAAAACCCTAAGTCGAGTCAAGGCCAATACCAAGCTCTTTGGATCCACGTGTTGCCTATCAGTGGCCTTGGTAACCAGGAAACACAAATATTTCCCTGGTATCTGTGATGCAACAGGGGGCAGCGCTATCATCCCTCCCACACCAGGCCTCTGTTGCCACAAAAACTCGATATTTTTATACTCTCTCTTGAAGTCAGCCGCTAGTGCTGTTTTGAAGCTTACGTCCGCGGTTATCGCTATGGCGCACGTGCGTTCCGTGAGTATGAAATCGCTGTCCGTTATGACGATATTGTTCGAATAATGATTCGGTAGATCAAAATACGATTCAAAGATTCGTCCAAAAGGTGGTTTTTTAGCATTCTCGCCCTCTGTCTCTAGTTCTCCGGTTTCTCTTGCCGATTTCAATTTTTTTATTATCAGATTTTCGGTGTGGGTGAGTCCTATCCCCACTCCCCGGACAAAAATATCCATCGACGTCCCCGTCGATCGCCCAAAGTCTAGGAGATCGAGGTTGGATTGTGGAACACGTAGAGGACCATCTGGGGCGACCCAGTTGGACTCGGTATTGTCATGACTGATGTATTTGACGCCGTCTCTATCGACGTCCTGAATCGTCAGGATCGTCTCTTTTGGATCTGTCGGCAGATCATGGAGCCATTCGAGCACGCGCAAGTTAGTTAGTTCTTGCTCATGAGTCTGTTCCGCTTCTGGTTCGAACTCCACTTCTGGTTCTGATCGATCGTCGATCCAATCTTGATCCATATCGTTCACAAGGTCGATTTCTTCTAGCATCGCCACTTCGTCCAGTCCCACCAGCGAGTCTATGACATCACTCACTACTATCCTGTCTACAACGAAGTCCTCGCCGTACGGATTGTATTTCTTCTGGTTTTTTCCTCTCTTGCTTTGGCGTGTTTCCATAGTGAGAGGAAAGTCAGGCTGTATTCCTTTGTCAATTTCGGTTTGTTCCGGGCAGTCCCAGTCTTCTTCGGCATAAGGTAGAGTTTCATCGTCCACCTCTACTCGCTCGGTCAACTCGAGATCCAGTGGTAGATCGCAATCGTCCACCACCTCATTCCCGTCGTTCTTGTCGCGAGTACCCCTTTCATTCACTTCACAAGCAGGATCCACTATCAAATAGTCTCCCTCTTGCATGTCCGCTGGGATGCACCAATCCTCTGACGAGGCATTGTGTGGTTTGATGTTCTCGTAATGAGCTGCTCTTCCAGTGCTCAATCGATAAAAACGACCTCCTTGGTGCACCTCTGTTATCTGAAATGGACCACGCCATTTCTTTAATAATTTCTTGGTTCCTTTTGGTGGAACCACTTCCTGGAACACCCAGACGTAGTCGCCAACTGAGTAGGCTTTCGCATCAGCTGTCCTTTTTATCAAACCTCCTTTTTTGTCTAATTTGCGCCTGTTGCGTATTCCTCCTGCATAAGTCATTGAGATCCTGCTGTCTTCTAATAACATCCCGCACGTACGTTTGCGGTGCTGTCCTCTTCCCCTCATATTCAGGGTAGAAAAACGTCAACGGGAGCGCTTTTTCATGACCCGTTAACATCATGTGCGGACTTATTCCCGTGGTGGAATGCTCCGTGCTGTTGTAAGCACCCATCACTTGCGGCAAGTGCTTGTCCCAGTCATCCATGTAACGCGAGCAATAGACTCTCAGCATGGATACCAGTGTGCGATTTTGCCTCTCGACTAGGCCATTCGTTTGCGAGTGATAAGTGGTCGAGTGGGCCTGCGCTACCTGCGACCTCTTCATCAACTCCTTCGTGAGATCGCCCACGAATGCTTTGCCATTGTCCGATTGGAACGTGATGGGGCAGCCATGCCTCGCTATCCATACATTCATCAGATGATCGCATGTTTCTTCCGCCGATGCTGTCATGCAGGGTGCTGCCTCCGCATACTTCGTAAAATGGTCGATCATTACCAGCACCTGATTATAGCCCGTTGCTGTCATGCAGATTTTCTGATGATCAATTTGCACCACTTCGTTGAAAACTGACGACTCTATTGACTGTAGGGGGAACCTTAGTTTCCTGGGATCCTTTGCCTGTTGACAAAACAGGCATGCGGCTATCCATTTCTCACAAGCCTCCTTCAATCCCGGCCATTCGAATCGTTTCTGTATCCTGTTGTATACTTTGTCCACGCCTTGATGACCCATCTGATCATGTGAACGAAAGAGCAATTCGGTCTGGTACAACTGTGGTAACACTATTGAATTGTATTTATAAAGGACCTTGTCCTCCTCTTTTCGTTTGCAGGCTACGATTCCGTCCTTGTTCAGGTACAACAAGTTGTTTCGCTTCAGGTAGAATTGCTTCAGGATTTTGTAGCTGTCTTCTTCCAAATCTCCCTTGTCTGGTGCTCCATTCTCGATCCATCTCTTCAGACTGCTCGTCATTCTGTCATTTCGTTGAGCCCTTAGGAGATCCGACAGCCTGTACCTGGCTTTCAAATACGTCTTCACCACGTTCATTTGCCCACTCATTATCTCCGGAGCATGAGCATCGTCCATCAGCTTGACACACCATATCTTTTTCAAAGGCGTCGCTTCCTGCACAGATGGTTCCAGATTGGTACGGACGACCGTACCATGTGGCAGCAATCTGGTTGGGCGTTTCGAAACTGGTATCAGCTCGAGCTCGTCCGCGGCATTATCTACCACAGTGCCCTCTTCATCTGAGGTGTATCTGTCCCTGTCTGGATCCTGATGTGTTTCCCGGTCCAGCCCACGCTGCTTCCAGTCTACCAATAAGGAGTGGATTGCGATTTCTGACATATCGGAATTGGAAGTTGTTTCAGACGTGTTGTCCCAGGACTGGGGTCCCGAGTCAACACTTGAGTCGACTGATTCTCCAACATCATACTCCAAGTTGTTTGAGATGTTTCTCGACTCCCCGGACAAAACTCTGTCCATCGGTCGCTTTGAACCCGACTCCCCGGACAAAATGTTGCCCCTAGGTGGTCTAGTCAACCTCTCCCCGGACAAGTCGTCCTGCACGGGCTCAAAGGTGTCCGACTCCTCAGACGAGTCGTCCTTGACTGGCTCGAAGATATCAGACTCCCCGGACATTGTCTCGTCCACGGACGAACAATCTGGGCTCAGCTCGTATTCCTCTTTTGCATCCGTGAAGTGCACTCTCCTCGTGAAGCTAGATTTCGACCTGATCCTGACTTCCTCAGTAGTTTGGTTCTGATTCAGTGTTCCATATTCAGTGAACGAAGTTCTCAACAAGACTTCTTTCGGCATCGAGCTCACCAGCTGGTTGACGATCGACCTGCAATCCCGTTCAACGCCTCGGCTGCGAATGGACACTGGCCTCTTCTCTGTTCTCTCGGTGACAGTCAACCGCTGCATTGTCTCCATCCATTCACGATCATGCCTATCCACTTCCTTGTCCAACAAGTCACGGAAATTTCCCATGACGTCCGGCGCCACGTTCACCGTCCTGTTCAATAGAGCCATGCTGTTTATACCCAGCCTGGTTAGTTCTTGCTGTACCAAATTGGATCGGACTAGCAGATCCAGCGGAACGGGCTCGCCTCTAGCTAAAAGCTTTATCTCCGCGGCCGTCTCCACTGGAAGGTCAGGGTGTCCAGGTATAGGATGTCCTGATTTGTCTAACCACCTAGTAAGTGGCAGCTTGTCGTAGGTTTCTTTGTCCAGAAAGGAAAACCCGTCTTTGATCTCTGATTGGTTAGCCTGCTTCTCCTCGAGGCGCTCATAAAATTATGTCTTTTTACTGAGGCTATCTGCGTTCTGGTGCCTGTCACGGGTACGGTGCTCTATGATCATGTGGTATCCATCCAGGCGCACAATCCAACGACCAATATAGCTTTGGTCCATCGAATAGGTTTTCAGCCAGGCAAGGGCACGATTATCCACACGTAACTTGAAGGGAGCACTCCCCAAGTAGGCCCTGTATTTTTCCACGAAAGTGATCACCGCAAACATCTCCGCTTTTGGTGCGCCGTATTTCATTTCAGTATCACTCAGGACTTTACTCCCGTAGGCTATCGGACGAAGAACCGTTCTCCCGTTCCACTCCTGCTCCTGGTGAAGTATGCCCGATATCGCAACCACTGATGCATCCGTGTCCAGCACGAACATCCCCTTCTCTGTTGGCATGCCGAGGACCGGTGCCTCGCAAAGTTCACGCTTGATGTTTTCAAATGAAACTTGTGCCTCATCAGTCCAGGTGAACGTTTTGCCCTTGTTTCTCATCAACCTCTGCATGGGGTATATTTTGTCAGCATACCCCTTGATGAACTCTCGATAATAATTTGCGAATCCCAGAAAACTCATCAGCTGTGTATCTGTTTTAGGTGCCTTCCAGGTCAGCACCGCTTCAACCGCTTCGGGATCTGGTCTCACTCCATGTTTGTCAACCAGGCGGCGCAGATACTTTATGGAATCCCTGAGGATTTCACACTTAGAGGGTTTACATTTCAGACCCGCCCGCTTCATGCAAGAAAACACCTCCTCCAACCTCTCTATGTGGTTTTCCAAGGTTGGTGTTGCAATCACGACATCATCGACATAACACATGATGAGATTCCCGTATTTCTTAGTGACGCTCGTGAGTGCCTGGGCCATCAGTCGCTGGAATGTGGCCGTCGCGTTGCACAATCCGAATGGCATCCTCTTCCACTGGAACAGTCCCAGCTCACACGCGAAACCTGTTTTCTCTCGATCTTGCTTTCTGAGTGGCACTTGCCAGAATGCAGAGCCCAAATCCAACGTCGTGAAGAACTTCGCGTCTCCCAGCTTGGATAGGCTCTCATCGATGCGGGGAATCGGGTATGCGTCCTTTATAGTCACTGCGTTCAGATAACGGAAATCACAACAAAATCTGAGTTGTCCCCCTTTCTTTTTTGCCATGACCACACCACAAGCCCATGGAGACTTCGACGGCTCGATCATGTCGTACTCCATTAACATCTCGATTTCCTTCCTACACGCTTCTGACTTGTTTGGGGTCATTCTTCTCGCCCCTTCCCTATGAGTTACCGAGCCCTCTTCTATCTCAATCTCGTGCTCTACAAAATTGCAACAACCTATGTCGGCCTTATGCTTTGAAAAAACGTCTGCGTTCCGATTTAGCACCGCTCTGAGCGAATCTAATTCCTTATCTGATATTTTACCCTTCAGGTGTTCTATCTCAGGTAGGACAGGCTTATTCGCTGCTAACTCTGCTTCCGTCGGCCTCTCAGGAAAGTTGGAACAACTAGACGCCCATCATCTGTTTCCGACTTCATTGAAAACAATTTCCTGGAAGATTTCAATTCATTCACTCTTTTCATTATACATTCTTGGTTCGCATGCAATGGACATTTAGTTACATCAAACTTTTTCAAGTTCTCCACACTCTGAAAGTCTGTGTTCAGAGGCAAAGCGTAGCCAAGTTTCTTTCCCCTCTGTATTGTCACTGTTGTTGCTTCTGTGTTCAATAACACACTCACACACAGTCCGCTCTGAGTGAGTGAGAAGCTTCTTCCTAAAATAGCCGAGCTTTTACTGTTTGGATTCGGTACCAGACACACCTGTCTGTCATTGCTGAGTTCATTCAAGTTCCTCATCCTAAACGTCGCTACTACGGCTTGGTTTGGTTTTAATCTAAGTTTTCGATCCAGATAAATCGGCACCTTGGCCTGATTAATTAAGATCTTATTAAGGGGTTTTTTCTCATACTTTCTCTCAGGATCCTTGATCCTAATCAATCCGTCATTGAGATCGATCGTGACGTCAAAGTTGCGAACGAAATCCCTTCCTAAGATGAACTGATCGGATTCGTCCAAATTCTCTACTACTAGGAAGCTCATCCAAAGATGTCTTCCTCCGAGCTGCAGTGAAATGATCGGGGTTCGTCCGGTAACATAGATCGCTCCCTGATTGGCAGCTGCCAACCTGATGTTTGTCGGTATGAGATCCGACCTTTCGAAACCCATGTCAGTCCAAGTTTTGACTGGCATGACACTAACCACTGCTCCCGTGTCTAGCAGTCCCTTTACTGAAAGTTGTCTGCCTTGCACGTCCAGAACGTGTGCGGCCAGATCGGCCTCACAACCAATATGCACCGCATCTTGTTCGAGCATCGCGTTGTGTCCGATTCGTCTAACCTTCAGCTCCTCTTGACCAATGTATATCCGGCCAATCTGGTCGTTCGCATCAGTTATGTGAGCTTTCGTGTAGATATTGATGCCATCTACATTCATCAGGATCGGGTAAGGGCCATGGACATCGATATAATGTCCGTCCACTTTCATCAGCCTCGGACCTCCCGTTGTGAGCAGCGCTCGCACTGCCCTGGAGTCCAGTTTGGGATCCTTTTCCTTCAGGTAGTCGGCATAGATGTCCAGGTGGACTAGTGTAATCTCGGATGGCTCACTCAAGTTCTTGACCACCTGGTGCCCTGCGACTGAGATGATGGACATTATTTTGGTCCCCGCCTTCGTCATGCCGAAAGTCTTACCAGATATAACGTTCAGTTTTAGTCCCTGTTTCTTGGGTTCCTCTTTGTCTTCTGCTTCTGTCGTTTTACCCAGGACATTAAGATTTTCCCGAAGATCTGTGCTCTCCAGCTCCGACCTTACCCATTGCTCCACTTCTTTCGTGGCTAGGTCCTGTTTGACATTCTGCAGCGCTGTCCTTGCCGCCAGGCCGTAATCCACCTTGAGTGGGCTAGACGACTCTGCTTCGAGGTTCGAGGCTACCACCTCGTCAGGCCATGTCTTAACCTTCTTGGTCGTGAAGGTGCTCGGTGTCGTCTCCTTTCTCCGAGATTCAGCCTCGTTCATCAGACGTGCTCGACTGGCCTTGACACCCGAAAGCGCCTCCTCGTGGCGGGGATGTTTCGCGTCCGCTAGTGCGTCCCAAAATTGAGTACAATCCGACTTGAAATGTCCCTCCAAATTACAGAAGAAACACCTCGGACCATATTTCATGATGAGCCCTCTGACGTACTCCTCATGATCCTCGTCGGTCGCGTCGGCGTCCTCGAGAAAGTAGCCTATGGCCTTCATGTTCTGTTTGTATGCAGAACACGCAGAAACGTGATGGTCCATCGAACCACAATTCGCACACGACCTCCTCTTGTCCATGTCATCGCGAGGTTTGTACCAACTGGAATTCGCACCAGTGTTTGTCCCGCTATAGTTGCCATAATTGCTGTAACGGTTTTGCGCCCTCGGTTTTATGAGTAAATACTCGCGTGACTTCATACGCAAGTCGTCAGGCGTGGGTACCTGGTCAAGCGACAGGGTGAAGTGAGTGGCCAACATCGTCTTCAACTCCTCACTCCTTACTCTATCCATGAACTTCGAAGCAATCGCCAAGTTTCGCTCGGATATTCTCTCATCCGGGTTGCTTCTCCTCCTGAGCAATTCAAGGTCGTCCAAGAATTTATCTATTGATTCTTCATCTCTCTGACGCCTCTTCTCGAACTTCACCATAGCCTGGTGCCCTTGTACTCCAGAGCCGAAACGATTCAGCAGGATGTCGAATATCTTGCGAGCGCTGTCTCTCTCATTGGCTCTTTTCGCCATTACATAACTTAATGCAGTACCCTCCAGGTTGCTCGTCAGCGCGCTGCACTCTTGTTTCTTGGAGAGATTCTCTTCCTCAAAGTGCAACTTCATCACCTCTATCCAAGTATCAATGCAGCCGTCTGACTCGTCTTTATATTACTTCGGCTTTTTCAGTGTTCTTCTTGACCTCTCTCCTCTCTCGGTTGACTTCGAGAGCTTGGTGATGAATGTTTCAAGAGATCTGTTCAGAGGCTCAAACATCGAGGCATACAGCGTTGTGTCTTGTGAGACTGTAGTCAGATCTGGTACTGAACTGACTTGTGGCATGGTTGGCAATCTTGTCTCCGGGGTGGCATCTGCCTCCGGCGGGACTGGATTCGTCCAGCCAGGCCTCTGCGGGGCTGCCCTTGGCCGCTCCTTGTTTCTATGTTCGTAGTTCGTTCTCGAGCCTTGCTGGGCTCTGGCACTGTAGCCCGTACCATCTCCAACATTCGCATGGCGTGAGCGCTCCCTTGAGTTGGAATGCTCCTGCCAAGTACTCCCATTCAGGATAGCGTCAAGCTTCCGCATCATCAAGTCAGATTTGGCGTCCAACCTCTTTTCCAGGCCAGTCATCGTTTGGGCGTAGGTATTATCATGATCATTCAATAATCGCTCGATCTCTCTTGTCATCCTAGCCTCTCTTTCCTCTGACTCTTTGTTTGCCTGTGCCAGGCTCTCAGCCAGGCATTGATCGGTGTTACGAATCAATTGAGCCTGATCAAACCTCGCCTGCGACTTCACGTGCGTTAGCTCATCTTTCAAACTCTCTCGACCATGGTGAGCTCTCTCGTCAACTTGATCTATCCTCTTAGTCATGTCCCGCCTCAATTCATCCAGGCCATTCATCACACCAGCGAACATGTCACTTATGTCACCAGCTGCCCCCAATGGCGGGGTTAGCCCCAGAGAAGACGAGGTCAACTGCGGCTGTAGCCTAGTACTCGATGACGCACCGCCCTTTTGCTTGTGCAGTGACGTCATCAGTCTGTCAAACGTTGATGATGCTCCCATCGTTATCCCATCTGACATAGGCCTGGTCGGCGAGGCAGAAGACGCCTCCCTGCTCATGTCGTTCCTTGGGCCCGGTGTGAAGTTCACATCCGGATGGGTTTTTTCCGGTTGGTCGTAACTAGAGGACAGACCTCCGGCTTGTAGCGACGTCACGCGCTCATCGTACAATGACTTCCAACTTTTCTTTGCCTTCGAGAACGTCTGCTCTTCACTCGGACTCATACTCGACATCATCGCGTTGTTGCTCTGCTTGGCCAAAGATGAGTGTGTACTTGTCGGATGTGAAGGTTCCTTTCTCCATTTATAGCTCTTAGTCTCTGATTTGGACATTCCCCTGTACAACACTTCCTCCCGAGGTTCGACCTCGGGACGCTCCGAGGTCTCCTCTGTCCTCTCGACTTCTTCCCGTTCGAGGACCTCGTCTGGCTCAAAGTCGGGTCGAATGAGCGTTCGCTCCCCTTCGTCAAAGGGATCCGCCAGCGTTTCGCTCGCAGGCCCGGCCTCGGCGCTCCGCCCTTGATTGCCATCGAGGTTTTTCTCGCTCCTTAATTTCATTTTGCTCACTGAAAGATCAGGTTGACCTTTAGTCGATTCGTCTTCCGCAAACGCGTCGGAAGCGCTGCTAAACGAGGTTTGGCTACGCCTAGTTTTGAATTTCCGCGTGCTTCCCTTGCTTAGCCTGGGAATTTTAGTATTCGATCCTAGCGAGTCCCTGCGCTGCATAGTTTTTAACAAAATGAAAATATTCGTAATTTGATGGCAATGCAAACGTACCACAAACAAGATTTAGTTAAATCACTTAACGCTGCCTACTCGATTCCGTCACTATCAAAATGTCTCTTAGATCTCTCACGACTAAACTAGTGACTCAGCTAAAGTTACACACAGGGTCTACCCAGTATTGATATAATGCTAACTCAACCCGGTTGTATAGTATAACAGTATCACTAAGTTTCCACAAGATATAATCGACACACAAAACACAATCGATAATCAGATAAGAATATCCTACAAGTGACAGCGACCTTTTGTCAGTATCAATTTATCGCCACACAATTTATCAAGTCACTGCTTTGTTAAAATTAAACAATCTTTGATAAAAAGCAGTGATGATTCAGAAATAGATAAATAAAACTTAGTCTTAAAGAAAAAGACTTCCCCCAATCGGAACGATCCGAAAGAACGAAGCCCAGGACACAGTCTTCTCAAGTGGGTGTGTATCTGCCTAATACACCCACCGAGGTCTTCTTTTGGGTGTCCTGCGATTGCCCGAGCTGTCCTACTAAGTAGCTCAAGGCAACCTCTGATCGAAAATTCGTCAAATCTATGAAAAAGCTCTCCCACACTCGGACTGCTCCAAGTGCACGAGAGTAGGGAACAATTTTTCTTCTCAAGTGGGTGTGTATCTGCCTAATACACCCACCGAGGTCTTCCTTTATTTGTTCCCGGATTGCCCGAACTTTCCTATTAAGTAGCTCAAGGCAACCACACAACCAAAATCACAATCAAAAAAAAATTTTGGTCGGGTACTTCTAATACACCCAATGTAGAATCCAAAGTTGATCACAAATTTCCGGGTCAAAATGGGTTCTTATGATCCTGATAAGCACGCCTAATATCCTAATATGATCCTAATTAAATGGATATTTTCCGTTGCCCAAATTGCCACAGAAAGTTTACTCAAGTCTCTAACAAGGAAGATCGTTAGAAGGTTTAAGACGCTCCGGAGGGTTACCTCGGAGGGTACCTTGATCACCCAAGTTACTTCGGAGGGTACCCTAATCACCCAAGTTACTTCGGAGGGTCCCCCTAAATTTACAAAGGAGGGTCAATAAGATGCTTAATATGCTCCGGAGGGTTACTTCGGAGGGTACCTCCAAAATTTTCAAATTTTTTGATCTCGCTTAGAAGGTTCTCCCCCTAGCTTCAAAAAGCGTCAAAACAAGCTAGGAGCTCTAAGGGGAGCTGTTTTAACTTCTTAGGGTGATCTCGTGGAAATTTTCCACTAAGGAGGGTTGCTAAAGGGTTTAGCTGACTCCGGAGGGTCACTTCGGAGGGTCCCCCCAAAATCAAGAAAAAAAAGGTTATCTCACCGCAGTAAAGCCTCTGAAAGCGGTCTACCTGACTTAAAACTAGGTTGGCTGACACGGTCAACCTTCCCAGTTGAATAAAAAGATGTTTTGATAAAATTTTCTGCCGCTCGGAGGGTTGCCCGTGATTTGGACCCTCCGAACCAACAAATCCTAAAAAAAATTTTCTTTTCCGAAATAATCAACCCAAAAACGGTTGCGATTCGGAAAAGTGGTCAAAAACGTCGACTTATGGTACCAAAATTATCCCAATCGGATAACTAGTCTTTGAGAAATCGCCAAAAACGCGTTCGTCAAAATGGCCTTTTTTCACCACCTATATAGGTTCTGAAAGACTTTTTCCGCAATTCCGGTCGAAAGTGCCTAAAAATACTTGAAATGAGCGTAGCAGCCCTGTACGGCACTGGAATAATGCAAAAAACCGGACCAAAATTTGTTTAGAAACAAAAATTTGGCCAAAAACTATCAAATTTGGACCCTCCGATTCCTTCCTTTTCCAAACCTTAAGTCGTTAGCTCTATCCACGGAGCTACTCGGAGGGTTACCCAAAAATTTCTCTAGTAACCGAGCACGTTATGCTAGCACGCTCCTAACGCAAAAAATTTTATTGCTCTAACTCTAAAAACTCAAAAACTCGATCCCCAAAACAGATTGACAAAATACAGAAAATTATCAAAATTTTGATCGAAAAATTTTCGTTTTCCTAACTTCTACTGAGTCTTTGCTCACGCGGTTTCTTTAGTGAAGGGGATCGAACTACGTAGCTACTCTCTATATAAAAGCTTTTTGTTGTTCGGAAAAGCTCGGATATCCAAAAATTTGGGGGTCTACAGTTTGGTCGAAAATCGATGATTTTCGACAAAATTGGGTGTTTTTTGGGTCTAATTGAGGAGATAAGTAATATGTAATAAGGATAATAACCTATTAGTAGTCGTTAATGAATAGTACTATACCCTCCTTTGCACCAAAATACCCGAATTAAGACCCTTAACTCGGAAATTTGTAATCGATGGAGGGTACAATCGGACCGCGCCAATCGTGCCCCCCACCACTTAAGTTTTAATGAAATAGTACCCAAACGATACTAAAATTGCTTCAACGATACCCAACAGTCGTTGCGGATGTTGTCCTTGATGTCCCTGTTGAGTGTGGAACACGTTGATCAGCTTGCCACTCTACCCTCCGGTCACCGGCAAAATCACCATTAACGTGCTTAACACTCAAATTACACTCGAGGGAGGGTATCCAACCCTTCACCAAAACACACAATCTTTCTATCAGAAACGATATAAATCAATTTGAAACAACAACAAATAGGAAGGTCAAATCACATGTCGTCCGGAAATAACATATAAACTGTCACTTTATGTTTTTTACTGTTTTTGGTCTTTTTTGGATTTTTTTTACTGTTTTGTGTACTTTTTTGTTTTCAAATAAATTTATTTTTGGCTTTTTCTTGGTTATACACTATTTTTGTTTGGTTTTACGCTTTCTCTTTAATTGTTTTTGGTCCTGGGACCTCAGGACAAGCGGGCTCTAGATTTCCCACCTAACCCTCCGGCCCCCGGAATTTTCGGTGTTAACTAAGTTAAAAAGCTAAATTGTACTAGACGGAGGGTACGCACCTTCCCCCTAGTACAACAACGGTCATTAAGGCCTCTAACTCGGGCATACGCCCGGAGCGGAGGGTACGTCGCTGAAACGCTTGCTGATCATGATGGTTTCATGCCTTTAACAGGCCCACCCAGGAGCGCCATAAAAACGTCTATGTAACATTCGCCCAAATATCACACAGCGACGGAGCGTAGAAAAAGTACCTATTAACGACTGGCAGGCGTCAGTTACCTTAATTCTACTCGTTTTTCACCGTCTCGACCTTGCCAGTTGATTTTCTGGTCTGTCTAGGGCAAAGTAAAAAGTTACCATTTTTAGGCCATCAGTCAAACGACTTTTGATCAGCTTTCGTTTACATGCGAACACAACCACATAGCTGAGTCTCGGATCCTCAGACTACATGATTGTCATTAAAAACACGGCTCGAACAACCTATTTTATTATGTTTTTGTGTGACAGTTCTATATTAAATCCATTAGAGATGGATTGACCCTTTCCTTTTTCTAGCTACTCATGCTCTGAAATATTAAACAATAACGGTGTTAATTAAGATCTATGACATTATAGCAGCTATACAGTCAGTTTACACAATCCCTTCACATAGACAGTCTCTGGGGGACCAAGCCTCCGCTCCCGTAATATTCTTGAGATAACACTCTTATCTCTTATTTTTCGTGTCCCGGGAGGGTCCCGTGGTATATTTCTTCCCCCACTGAAGCCTCCTTCTCCACAAATTTCCGTCGCTAAGGTTCTTATCATGTGTTATTGCCACGATAAGAGGCTTCGTATTTTTCGTCTCAGATACGACTGTTCTTCACAATCTATGGCGTCGTTGTGTTTTCTCTTCTTTTTTAGTCAAAATGGCCGACTTTTTCTATTTCTCAGAAATGTTCACTCTTCACTCGAAATTTTGAAAAATAAAATTCTAGAACATTCTGACCCTCCTTCGCAACACTTTTTCGTTCATAAGGCCTTTAGCCGTCCTTTTTTACGTCGCCGGAAGGTTGTGCTGTGTCATCTGGCAGAATGGCACAAATCCCAACTTCTTGCAGTTCTAGAAATTTTGGAATTTTACTTAGAATAATTTTAGAAATAAATTTTAGGAGGTTATTAGAATTATGGATTTTATCTGTCAAGTTTTTGAAGATAATTTAAAAATTCGGCCTAGTTGTTTAAGTTTCAGGATTGCATTCGTATCCTACTACTTTAACTAGCTTGTTAGTGCTAAAGTCGACTGTAGAAAAATAATTTCTCGTTTTCAAGCTATGAGAGATCTCGATTAAAGTAATTAGCTTGAGCTACCATTTCCGATGTCTATTTAGGAACTCTCATGTGCACTTTGTTATAGATAGATGTGCCTCTCAAGCTGACTTCATCTTTCTAATTTTCACTGTTGTTATTTTTATGATTTTTATTGTATTTTACTTAAATTTTAAAGCTGCGGTGGTGACATTTTTCCAGGTCCAAGATCACTTCAAAAGCTCAGGGCATACCAGAAAAAATAACTGCGTAAAATTCCTTCATCTAAACTGCAGCAGATTAAATAGAAACTACAAGTCTCAGGAAACTAGTCAATAAAAAAGAGGTCAATTAAAATGGGCCCTTCCGTCATGCGACGGTACGCACAGGTTGGATAGTGCCGTACCAGCGCTATGTAAATACATCGGCAAAATTTTATGAATAAATCAAGTCGATTTTAATGCTTCCAGAGAATTGTCAATTTTTAGGGGTAATCAGAAGGTCAAAAGTATCATAGTAACCGAGGTTACAGTCATGAGTCCCTTCATCAAGTATTCCAGTCAAAATCCTTGGAATTTTTTAGATATGGAAGTGATAATGATAAAAGAAGATGACAAGTGTTTAAGTCCTTTTCAATTAAAATCGATACGGGTTACGTTTCTTCAATAAGAACACGCAACTCGACACGAGATAATATAATATACAAGCGTTACAAGTAAAAAATTTCGTCGAAAGTTATTTTGTCATTTATTGTTCCGAGTACGCAAGCGGCGTTCGCAATCTGTATTGCCAGGGAGATTCTCTGTTTTAAAAAGCTGCCTGCTCTGGGTTCCTCAGTGCATATGCTTAGGTTCTTTGTAACATTCGCCCGGAAGATACATATCGACGGAAAATAAAACTAAGTCCTAAGACGACTGGCTAACGTCTAAACAGAGCTTTATATGCTCTTCACCGTCTCTACCAAGCCAGTACTTTTCGGTGGTCTTTTCTAACATCGGGTCGACAAAAAACGTTACTGCTTTCGGCTTCGGTCAAAACACTCAAATTAACATAATTACATGCAGAAATAGTGAGCTCATGGCTGGGTCTCAGTATCCCCAGACCACGAGGTCACTCCTATAAACAGGGCTACTACTATTTATTATATTACTATTGTGTTTGTTCAGCAGATAAAAATCATCATCTCCATCGAAGATGGATCAACCCTTTCCCCCAACTCCTAGCTTCTCATCCTTATCAAAATGAATCCAGTTGTTAATTAAATTCAATTCAGGACATGACAGGAAGCTAAAAGTTTATATATAAGGATAAAGTTTCAGTCCCGAAACCCTTCCGGATTCTTGAATCCACTGAATCAAGCACGTTAAACTTGATTTCTCCGTAACCCGGAAGGCTGTCTTCCACCCTTCACCGTTGTTCGCAACGGCCTTGCAACTATTGTAGCGACACAATAGTTGCAACTCGGAACGTTCTCTGTCAACTCCGCGATTCGTTGTCGATTCTTAATCACTATTTCCGTTCTTCTCGCAATCGCTACTAATGTTGTTCTGTTTTTTTAGCTCTTCCGCCAAAATGGCCGTTTCTGACGTTTCTCAGAAATGTTACGTCATCACTTCGAAAATTTAAAATTTCAAAATACTAGAATATCTTGACCTTCACCGTTCTACTAATCATCCGAATAACGTCGTTAATCCTTCAAAATCACCAACTCGGAAGGTTCACTGCTAAAAACTCGAAATCTGCAGAGATTGCATTTTTTCCATTCTGGTCGAATGTCACACTTACAAAGCTTGCTCAAAAAAACTTCTGTGCTGGGGCCGGCTAGCCCTGAATTTCAAAGCTAGCGGTTGAAAAAGATATCCATCATTTACAAGATCTTTATACTTGAAAATTTTTCACTCTTCCACTTCAGCGGCAGCCGTACCAGGGTTACAAACAGACCCAGCATTAATCCTACAAGGAGCTAAGGAGTCTACTACCGTTACATCCCACAAGAGCTGCTTACCATCAGCCCATGGAACGAGCGTCAAACCGTCTGGTCGCTTCTGATCGGTCCTGTAGAGGTGTCGTGGTTCTAAAACAGACGGAATGTGAGAAGATGATAGACTCTGCTTTATAAGGGCATTCAGGTTTGAATGCCTAGAGAATCTACCTGACCTTTTGAGGCAAGAAATACCATGCCAACCATCCTCGGTAACGTCTTTTCCGCACACGCATTTATGCCGTTAGCATATTTTTGATCCTAATCGAAATCCTATCGCAATTCTGAGTTATTGGTTTGACAGTTTTAATCTTAAATTTTTGCACGGGATGACGTTCAACCATTGGGAGCCAAATCTATCTTGGAACGCGTTGAACCTTTTTACGTCCGTTGGTTCGAGTCGTAAAATCAAGTCTGCAATTTCGCTGTCAAAAATTGGCTTCGTCCAATTTTTTTAGATTTCATTTTCCGGAGCCATTTCAATTTTTTCAAGGTCAAACCACCGTTTAAGCGCATCATCATAGGTTCCATCCACATGGTCCAAACCAAAGAATTCGCTCAAGGCATCTTTCGCTCCCACTGCTGAGGTTAAGAAAGCGGGTAAAGCGAGTAGACGAGCGGAAGAAACGCCCAAGCCACCTTTGGCTGGCGGGAGAACTGCTTGTGAAAACTGGTTATCATCCATTTTCACGTTAGTGACCTTGCATAACTAATTTCATAGTAATTTATCGTAGCGTTTCAAAAAAATCATTTTGCAAAAAACAAGGACTCGTACGCAAAAAATATAGGAGTTTTGGCATGCTAAAGCAATTTTTCAGGAGGTAAAAACCATAATGGGCGTCTAGTTTGTCAATGACATCCGAGATTTTTTCAAACTCCTTAATTTTTTCGTCGAGCAATTCTTTTCGGCAAAGTTCGCCGATTGGAGATCCTAAAATGAAGAGTTCTTCTTTTGTTTTTATTTTTATTTTGGGGCATATTTTCGAAATTGTGTTAAAATTGAATTATACTGTGTACTAGTAGTCGGTCCCAAAAAACAAAGTTCACACTTCTCAGTGTTTAAGCTCAGGTCGTAAATTTGTTCCGATTTCAGAATGTTTTTAAGGTCCCGGAGTACTACCTTATAGTCGTCGGCTAAAATCCCATCATCTAAATACCAGATGTTAATTTTCGACTCCAACTGTTTGACTAGTGTATGAATTGTTTCCGCAAAAAGGGGTGGGGCTTCAGGATCAACTTGCTGAGTTCCGTCTTCTGACATTATGACAGAGTTTCCGTAAAAAGGGTAACTAGGTTTACCATACGCGCAATGGGTGTAATTATACAATTCGGGGCGATTTGAATAAACATGATTCAGCATTGTTTCTCTGTTTAAAGAGTTAAAGGCATTCTTAAAATCTAGTTTTAAAAGAACAGTGCATTTTGGATTGTCGTCGCGTTCAATTAGGTTTCGAAACGAGTGCGCAGCTATTTCTGCTCCTCGTTTGGTACCGCATCCTACCTGTACGTTTCCGAAAAAATTTTGTCGCTCGGAGAGGGCCTTGCTTCCAGCGCATTTAGACGCGATACGTCTCAGCGTGTTGCCTATGGCAATCGGTCTCAACCCTCCGTCTATCTTTATGAGGGCGATAAGCTTTGCGCCAAAAAAGAAAGGTCTTAGTGGTTCGGGTATTTTGCCATCTCCAATGAGGTTTATCAGCTTAGTAAGCGATTTCAGAAAATTAAGTCCTGCACTGCCATTCGACTTACTAACAAGATCTTTAAAAATTTGAGGAACTATTTTATCAGGACCTGCTGCTGATCCGTTTGGAAAGGACATTATCGGTTTGTATAGGTCGAAATCGGTTACGAAAAAACTATCCCCTTTTCTGGATTTGGAGCTGCAAATTTGGCTTGCTGCGGGTGCTTAGACAACAGTTTTTGATAGTTATCAGTTGAAAAAGGAGCTATTTTGTCATCCGAAGCAGCAAGCCCTATTCCTCCCTGTACATTTCCTTCATCGAGCTTACTACTTAATAACTTTATTCTCTGCTCGAGGTCACTCAGAGGCGGGCTTGAAACTTGGGGATGGGGTTTTGGAAGTGACACGTCATTTGCTCGAATTTTTTTTTATCAAAGAACTCATGCTTGTGGTCTGTTTGCGTCCACTTCTTTTCGGTTGCTCCAAAAAAAACAAGAACGACGTTAAAAAAATTAGCCATTTTGTAATATCTTCTACATTGTAGACGATGTCTTATTTTGTCCGACAGACTTTCCGCCAAGGGAACACGCGAGTTTTTTGGTACTCTCTTGAGTACTCGGACATTTGAGATGGCTGTATTAACATAATTGTCCAGCACTAAATCATTACCTATTGTTGCTTTATTAACAGATTTTACATCAACGCATAAAGGACACTGAAACCATTGGGTTTTCTTAGAGTCGCTAAGAGAAATATTTACACAACTGATATGATACCAACTAGAACAACAATCACATCTAATCCAATTTATCAGTCCTGAAGGTTTTAAGCAATCTTTGCTTGTACACTCTTTGTTGTTTTTCCTCATCTTGACGCAGCATAAAGGTAAAAAAAGGATTTAGGGGACTGAACTAACCCATGATAAGCGGTTAGTGAGAATTTTACAAATCAGCAAATAAAAAAAAGACAACTAAATTAATTAAAATTTTAAAATCGAATTATAAAAATCAAAAACAAGGAACAACCTCACCCGAGCTCAGTAGGTCCAGCGGCGCACCACCAGACTCCTCAAGCCAGTTCCAGTTTCCCACCTCCCCACAGAAAGCCACTTGACAGACCTGTCTCTAAAATCCCTCAGAGGGCGCTCCGCATACAGGTACAAACATCAAACATAACAAATCTATTTAATAAGTTTATCACAACAATTAGGCTAAAAGTCAATTAAATCTACTCTCCTCGATTATAGCACAGATAGAATTGTCTATGTTGGATGTATTTTAAAGTTTTTTGCACCCCCCTAGGGCAGAGGATTGCACTCCTCAGAAGTGCGAAACATATTTTTGTTCTTATAAAGTTTATTGTGTCCGAGTATGAGTCGTTCCGTTTTTCGCTTAGTTTCTCTGCTGATTAAAAAGATGAATTTAACGGGGCATCTCCCAGATATGGTTGAATGACTCGGAAGACAATAAAAAATTGAAACTAGATAGTCAGCAAAATGCCGCTTTCAGATGTGATAGATCTGCAACATTCGCCCAAATACTACATGCTGACGGAGTTACTACGGGTTATTTTCAAGTGGTGATCCAGTTTTCTATAATCAACATACAAATTGCATTAGAGAATGCGTTAAAATTGTAAATTCAAACAAACGTTTTCGCACATTTTTGTGCATCTTCAGCTTTTAAAAATTCTAAACTATCTGTACAAAATGATCAAAGATCAAAAAAAAGTCATACACATCATTATTTCAAAAATTAAAAAATTCAACCAATCAAATCTTTACAAATATTACTGAAATTATGTAACAACTATTATGTATTAAATTTAAACATTTTGTCACAAATTTCTGAGAGTTTTCACCTTTTTGGTTCTTACAATTTCGTTTTGTCGCTAATTTTCATAATAACATGTGAGTTATTTCAAAATTTTTTGTTTTAGCCAGAATTTTTCGATTCTGGAACTATAGCCTTAGTGTCAGCTCCCTACTTCTAAACTCGTCGTGCGTGTTAATTACCGGTCTCTCTTTCCTAATGTGCAGCGCCTCTAATGTAAGTAACTTGATGCTGCTGGACGCCTGGTCAATTATTTTACATATAAACTCAGATTTACCAAATTGCATTAGAAAGTAAAATTTTTCTACGTCACCTCAACTCACTGCGTATCATCGTACTACATTTCACTGCCTTCACAAAATTTGTACTACGAGGATGTCCTAGATAAAATTTCTTTTCTGACTACTTACGTCATTTCCCCGTAAAATGTTTTTTCAACCTCGCTGATTTCAAAAGAGTTGGGACGTGGCACAGCCACGCACCCGCTAAAATTAATTTAGCGTCACTCACAAAGTTTAATTGTTCATTTAAGCTGTTGCCCTCAATATCAAAATTGAGAAACTCTGTGGCTAGGCAAAGTAAGGAGGTACTCACCCCCTTCGAGAAAACTTCAATCAGATTTAAATAGAAAAAAATACTTTCATCTAAGGCCTATATAAATAAATAATCATCAACTAAATTTTTCAATTGTAATTTAACAATAGCAAATATTCCTAGCAGTTTCAAATCCTGGTTTGACCCAACAAGATCAAAACAAAAAGTTTACAAAATTCGATAATCAATCTTGGTTGATTAGTTCAAGTTTTCACACACTACCACAATTAACTTTTTTCAATCTCTCTCTATTTCTACTTCATGTCTCGTCTCCAACCTTCACTCCATTGTTTCTTGTTCCCAGGACTTTCTGCAGCATGTCGATAGAATTACGGGCCCCAGTTTTCTTGCTCCAGCAACCTCTGTTTGCAGCAGGGCAGTAGATCTACGTTTACTTTCTGCTTCCTATTCCTGCAGAAGCTGTTATGCAGACACAAGCTCACGTTCCGCTCTAGGTCAGCTTGTAAGACTTCTTTCTTTTCTTTTTCTGTGAAGCAAGAAATCCCAGCTACTCTCTTTACCGCTGTAGTCACAGCATTCCTATGTGTCAGGAATGCTCTCTTATAGGCTCCTGGTCCTATATCTAGCTGGAAGGATTGAAAAGCTTCCGTGTTTCGGGACATATGACGCTTCGCGCGTTCATACACCCATGCCGTCATCACCGCACGGAACCAAGGCATCAATATTTGTCTCGCCCATTTTCTCTCGGTTGCTTTCAGCATCCTCAGAACTTTACAAGTAGTCCTGAACAAATCCTTTTTTCTTACTGAGGCTCACTCTGCTCAGTTTCTCTCGAGTTGGCACGGCCATCTCCTGTTTAGTCGTCCCTGCATTGGCTTCCAGCCACCTCACTGCTAGCATGGCGCTGACCACTAGTATCGTCACGTTCTGGGCTTGATCAGGCAATCCCATGGATAAAAACTACTCTGCATCCCAAACCAGAACAAGGTTTGCTCTCTTGGGGTACCAAAACGTCTGCGCCAGGCACGAAACGGATACTCCCCATGAGTCAGCAGGATTTTCCTCCAAGTTCGATAATCCGATGCTATCAGTAGGGGCTCGATTTGCATCATCGTCTGATGCGTTTCATCTTTCTCATCTATCGCCTTCTTTTTCTGGATTTCACTGATGTTTCCTTCGCCCACTCCACGAAATCATCTCCCACTATCTCTTTTATCTCATCCCTAGGCCTCTCTGGGACTGCACGAAGGACCTTCGTCAGTAGCTCATGGGATTTTTCAGACATTCTCGACAGTCTCACGCATTTCGGCACCGAAAAGAGCTGGTCAATCGGTCTATGTTGCGTTCTGGCATCTACAACCACCAGTTGCGTCGGGTATTTACTGTTGCAGTATGGTGCCGCGCCAGATCCTACCAGTTACTTCGAGCCGACTGTCTTATGATACCCCTCGCTATGCTTTAGATTCATTTCGTTCTCAAGAGCTTCTCGACAGCTTCCAATTTTCTGTTCCGTCTGTAACGCTCTAGGGAACACTTCCACACTCAAGGATGTGACCAACTCATGGGCGCGCTCCAGGCTTTCCAATGACTCAACTGAGCTGACCACACTGCAGAACCCTGAGACCGTCGTCAGGTTCACCTCCGTTACTCCATGGCAGTCCGCAATCAACTCCATCTCGTACTTATCCGACATACTCAATCTTCCATACAACTTGGCTATCTGGCGGTGCTGTTCACTCAATGTTTTCAAGCAGTGGCCGTTCTCACATACATGCCCTTCCATTCGACACCTGGAAGCTAGGCAAATACCCTCCTTCATCCAATCGCTTAGAGAGTTCCCCTCGGACGGTTCAGAGGGTTGTCTGTCATCCGGCTTTGTTATTTTCAGAGCCATTAAATGGTGTATCGTTTCCCATCATCGTTTCCTTCTAGCTCAACTTTAGCGGTAATTTCCCATATCAGGCATGCGTTCGGATTTGGGCACCATGAAGGCTTCATGAGTTCTCACATCGTTAATATGCTGGTCTTCAATGGACCGTCCCACAAAACACACTCAAAACTTATTTGTCCCGCCAGCTGGTGAACCGAGGGTTCGACTACTCTTTCCTCCAGAATCACTCCTAACTTTAATCGTTCAGATGATATTGTCCCCAATTCCCGCACTCTCTTCACATAGAAATTGAGGATCACTGCTCGCTCAAATCTGAAGTATGACAATGGATTATAGGCCCTTCCCGGGACACCTGACACATATTGGAAGGACTTCCGTTTCCCTAACGTCGCATACTCTTTCAGACTCTGATCTTTCTTCAACAACTCCCTGGTGACTGTCAGCTCTTTATTGGAACACCTCCTGACTTCCTCCAGTCTCGGGTAGCTATCAAGGTCGTTTAACTCCTTTGTCGGGATCCGCAAAGGCATGTCCTGGTAGAGTTCTAACAAGGCTCTCAACAAGCCTTCTTCACGCTTCATCGACCTCTGCCTGATTGCCTTCACACATTCTTCTAGCACCGGAGTGGGGATACAAACCACCACGAATTCCACAAAGCAAAATGCATTCTTCCGTTTTCGCACATGATATAGAGGAATCGTCCCCGGCAATCAGCACTTTTAAAGCTCCTATCAGTTCCAACTGCTCTTTTCTGGCCTTCGTCTGGATAGTGGATTCGTACTCCCATTTTCTTATTCCAATAAGACACCACACAAGTCTCACTTGTAAATCTGACCTGACACAGGGGGTTGCCTATGTACGCCATCTCTGATGAGGGAGTACGCATGGTTTCATCGAAATACTTCTGAAAGGCTACCCTCCAGGAAATTTTGCTCAGAAGTTACAAACCATTCTCATCATTTGCCTCCGATGACATCACATTGCCATATTCTTTCCTCTTCAGGTTCGAGCCCGTCAGCAGCTCCTTCAAGTGTTCCTGCATGGCTTGCTTATCGTGCCAGGCCATCAGATGTCCTTTCGCGGAATTTCTTGCCTTCATCATTTCCATATAGTCACCAGCAGGATCGCCCATGTAGACTGACTCGGGCACAGTAATGCGACTGTACTTAACCGCGTCGAGCTGTCCCTCCAACTTCATCTTTGCCATGTTCGTACGTGATGGTTTATAGTCTTCCAACCCGCCGGATCCGCTTTGGCTGATGACCTCCATCTCCAGTCTGGAAGGTCCTCTCGCTCTTTTAAGCTTTTGAAGCCGTGGAAATCAGTCCTGCCAGCAACATTGGTGGCACCTAATTCTCTTTCTCTCTGCCGCCGTGCACTGCACCATCCCCTTGTCCAATTTCACTTGGACGGGACACCTTCGCCAGCCCAGCGACATTACCACTGTTGCGGCATTTGACCTCACGACTTTCGGGTTGGTCACCTCCTCACTTTTGCTCTCCTTCAGTTTTTTACCATAAACTTTTACTTCCTCAGCCCTTTCTTAGTTTTTCTAATGGGTTGATCTCGCATAATGGGGCTCTCTTCAGCGTTTTTCTCCGTGACTGACTCGGTCAGACCGTCAGATTCAGTGGACTCCGTCGTTTTCTCTATTAATTCACGCATGATGGCTTGGCTCAACCCCACTCTCATCACGGACTGAGTGCCGTATCTCCGGATCACGGCCCAGGTACACTCCATAAAGGCTACACGCGTCCACGTTTCACCAGTTTTTCTCTCCAGCTCGCTCTGGTAACGTTCCCATTCTTCTTCGGTCAATGTACTCAGAAACGCCACTCGCAACGATTCATCCATCCTCCGCCTTCTAGGAGATTCACACAACAGCTTGGGTGCGCCTCTTCCCTGGTGAGCTTCAATCGGGGATCTAGACTCCACGGGAGACAGGCTAGCCGGGGGCTCATTGGTAGGTGACATAAACGATGATGGTGCCATCAGCATTGGCATCTCATTAGTCCCGCCATCTTCCGTTTCATTGAAGCCATATTCTAGTAGATCTCTCTCCAGGGAAGCCAAGTCGACCTTGCTCATTTTGTCGCCTTTACCCTCAATGGTATCATCTTCTCCCTGATTTTCTTTGTTCGCGTCTCCATCCTTTCCTCCATCGTTTGGCTTAAGTCCTGGCCCAGAGGAGCCTTGGCGCATATCCACTCCTGAATCTGGCCAAACCTGTGTCATCAGGTCACCTGCTTGGTAAAAAACTTGGTCATTTTTGACAATTTCCACGGGCTCTTCACCATACGGCGCCACTTCTTCTACTGTCAGTTAGATGCCTCCTCTGAACTCCCTGCTCACCTCCATCATCACTACTGTTTCCCGTCTGGGCCATTTCAGCCTAGACTTGTCGTCGGCTGGAGAATACACATCGTTCCAATGGCCTGCAGATACCTCTGGCTTCCTTGATGATATGGCTTTAATCTTTTTTCTACTCCATATGCCCGGAAAGGCAAAATCGAAGGTATGTAGAGCTGCAGCGTTCCAACTGATGAAGCGCGGCTCCATTCCCTTGCTCCACTTGAGCATCCTGTCCTCTACGTCCTGCGCAGCTCCAATACTAGATGCCAGGACCGGACTAGTCACTCCCAACAACATCCTCCTGATGCGCGGATACAGAGGGCAACTATCCGGCAGCGGATCTGAACCCGCCAACCATATGTCCTGATTTTCCTTCACATGGGCGTATGTCTCCGACCAGGCCGGGAGTTTCACTGCGTCTTTCGTACCCTTGATGATTGGTCGTAAGTTCCAGAGTTTGAGGTTGAACTGAAGGTTCTCGCCGCCCATCCTACACTTAAAGCTGTTGTTCAGGTCCATCAGCACCCAGCCAGGCTCCTCTATCCTTCCGAATAATCGATAATTGCTCACCAGTCCCCTCAACTCCCTCTGCTCTACCCAGTTTCGCACGGAAAAATCCACGACTGACACGAGGTTAACATACAGAACATAGTGTCTATACGCCTCCACGTGAACGTCAGGGAATACATGCGTCACTGTAGGCCCGTAAACCACGGTAACAAAATCTCTCAATCCGAGCTAGCGGATCGACCCGCATCATCAGGGCCAAGTCGGTCAACAGGGGCATCCCCCCACACTTCTTCACTCCCACCGGAGATTGATTTATCTTCTCCGGTTAGGCTTCTATTCTGCTGTAGGAGGTACTGAAGGAGCAAAGTCCTCCAATCCCTCAATTTTCGGTAAGATGCTGTCTTCATCAGGGCAATCAATTTCTCCCTTCGGTCCCTGCAGCTGTTCAGGATATCACAACAACACAAACAAATCTCCAAAACGACCACAGGTCAAAACAATCAGCGTGAGCTGATCATCCAGTCGGAGATCAGCCAGTTTCTGCGTGAAAAGCACCACAGGTACCTTCACGAACTTTGCGTGTCCGAAGGCCACATACAGTGCCAGCACAAGTCCAATGGATGACTTCCTGATATCCCTCACGAAGTTGGCTATCAAGTTCCTCGATGCCCTAGGGTAGCATCTGCTGATAAATGCGGGTGACCACACACCCATTCCCGCATCGGAGGATCGCATCGGACCTTTCATATTCGGCCTTCGTAGCCAGCACGTCCGCTTGGAACCAGTCCAAGGACATCGTGTTGATTTGCTGCATCAGTTGCAACATCGTCGCTCCTGCCTGTTCATTCGCGTCTAATATCTTCTTCAGATACTGGTGGATCTCTCTCACTACTGCTCGAGCACTATCAAAGGCATCTTGCCCCAAAGCACACATCCGAGGTGACAGATACAACCAAGGATTGGTGTGAGGCTTTGTCCTCAAGGCCATAGCCTTAAGGTCTTCTTCTGTTGAGCGGGCGTTTCTCCTCATCAAGTTCCCCCTTTCATCCCTCACATAGTCCGTCTGTCGGAACCACAGATTGTTTGCTAATCATTATACTAACCGATGCTCATCACCCACTCCTGGCCTCATTTTCAACAGCCCGCCGAAGTTGGAAAATTCCAGTCTCAACTCCTCATCCAACACGAAACCCGTCGGGATATAACCCTTAAATCCTTGAATCGCGTTCGAGATGACCGGCCATATCGCAGGGAGTTTTGATCGGAAGGGATAGCAAAGGTTGGGATCCACTTGTCGGTCGGTGCAGATATCATTACATCAAATTGTCTCTCCGCCAACAGGACGACCATGGCGTACACAAATTGCAGGCATTCGGGTAGCGAGGCATAGCCAGGAGACAGCACGAAGATAACCTTGACCAGTTACTTCGCAAAACATTGCCGTTTTGATTTCTCGAACTTGAGGTAGATCGGTCGTTGAGAGCATTCAAGAGTCCCCTGCTCTGCAAGTGGTCATTTGATCCAGCTATTATCAACAACTCTGGATCCACGTTCACCCTTTTCTGCACATTTATCGCCATTCCCACCGCTTGAACCCAATCTAATTTGTGAGCTGTGAGGAAGATCAAATCCGGCCAGAAGAGCGAGCGGGGAGTATACAGGTAGTCTGAGCTAGCCACTACCGAGCTTTTCCCCAGCTTCTTTTCCTGAGGGTCATAGGCTGCAAACAGGCTGTCTCCAATTGGTGATTCCAAATGGGCGTATCTTTTCTCGTCGCCTTCCACTGAAACGACTCTAGTCGCCTTCCACTGAAATGGCTGCACCACGTTCCTTTCTGTGGCTAGAGGTCCCGGACGATTTTGTAATCGCTGAGGTACATGGGTTCTCACCCTACCGACAGGACTACCTCGTGCCACCGGGTTGACCAATTTCCGCAGCTCAGCTTGCTTCCATTTCTTCTATCTTTTTTTGAAATGCGTCGTTTATCCTTTGAATCCCCGGTTCGATATTGAAGTAAAAACCATCTCTCCTCAAGGAGCCGTGGTCCACCATTCTCAGTGCATTCTCAACGTCCATTAACCAGAGCTCATTGGGATTCTCTGCAGTCAGGTTCGTGTTCATCACTTTCTACTGAGTTACGTTCACATTCATGTAGTCGGCGACTGGTGACCCGGCGTCCGGATTAAGAGGGACGGGTACACAAGACCACAATCCTCGGTCTATACTTCTCCTTCAGTTCGTTGAGGAGGCAGATCAGTAACGATTCCCACTTCGCCTCAGGGGTGACAGGATTCCTCGAAACGACATTCGTCCCTCTCATCAGGGTAAGTGTATCCACCCTATCTTCGTTCTGCAGCTCCATCAATTTAATCACATGAGCCACTGAGGCTCCGCCAAAGGAGATTACAGCGGTCTACCCCACCACGAGGATATATTTCAGATCCCGCACCAAGCTATCACCTATGATCAGGTGTTGGCTGCCTGTTGGCACTGTTTGGTGGATCGTCGCCGGGTTCCAGGTCAAATCATTCAGGCACGCCCTTGAGTGTTCTGCGGCAACCTGCACGAAGTTCCTTCGGGTGTTGAGATCCTTTCGGATGTAGATCACTCGCGACCTCACTTTGGCTCTACTCAGTACCGAACCGGCCAGTTCTGTGAGATCTGCTGTTTTTTTCCCTGTTGGGTGACTCGTCTGCACGCTGAGACGGAACGATCCTACCCAAGCTTCTGTCCCTTGCTCGGTGTATCTCCTGCATCGTAGCTCTGGCCACCTGCTCGAACTTCTCCTTAAACTGAGGTGCCAGGTAGGTATCTGAGGGATAAGGTATCGTACTTCTCGCCTTTGAAGGCGAGCTATTGGTTGCGGGGCTGTCACCTCAATCGGTCTACAAAACTCACGAGCCTTAGCCTTGGTCGTCGCATCGGGGCTCATCATTGCCAGGACATCTGGTGACAACTTCCTCACTCTAGCATTGTAGAGCTCCTGCAGGTGCTTGATCTCCTCCTCCTTGAAAGCGATCTGTAACTCGTCGTACTTTCTCTTCCATTCGTCACGATCCTTCGCTTTCTCCTTGTACTCATCAAATTTGCGCACAATGCTTTCCAGTCTTTGTTTTCCCTTTTTTCGAAAGTCTCACTGGTCTCCGCCGTCTTTGTTTCGATCTCGTTCATTCCCACTTTCTTTGATGGTAGAGCTGCGGTTGGTGAGTCCACAGAATGCGATGGGGCCGGCCCATCAAGTGATCTTTTCGATCCCAAGAGAGGCTGCGCTGAGGAACTGGGGCGTATTGGCATTGGAATTTCTCCCAGCCTAAAATCCCTCTGTTCGCCAGGGCCTGGCTCACGAGCCAGGTAATGCCCAGACATCTATCCGCATCTCCATCGCATGAGTCGATTCTTGCTCCTCTCGGCGGTAGCGGACTCGCCGGAAGCCAGAATTAACACTACTTCACTACTTCTGTGGTGCGGTCCCCACGGTCTTGTCTTTCCACGGCATTAAGGAGTGCGACGGTGAACATCGCCAACTCCGGTTCTTCCAATCCAAAGTTACAATCAATCAACCGCTGATACACCTCGGCCAGAGTCGTTCACAGGCTCGCTGAAATAAAATTCATGGAGTCATTAGTGTCGCTCATGCTTTCTCGTGTAGGTTTGATCTCTTCGACTTCCAGCCAAGCTCAAAAAACAAGGTATGATCAATCACGATCTAAAAGACAAGTAACGACTCAGATTAATCACACAAGCTATCTCATTCCAAAATCAAAAGTTCATTCATTTCTTTTAAAAGCAGTCTGTTGTAATTCTCTATTTGTTCTTAGTTTAAAAGCTAGCACCAAGGTGGATCATCCACCTGCGATTTTGTCAAAGTAATAGAATTGAACGCTGTCACATTTCGCGGTTGGAGTGGTCCAGAATACCATAACATAAACATCAGATAAAACGTAACCTAACGATAACTTAATATACAAATATCATACTTCATCGCTTTTAAATAAAAACCTAGTACCTAATGAATATCCTACAACCTAATCCTAATGCCTAAAAAGTAAACCTAACAAAAACTATAAGCATTGATTGTGGCTCTAGCACATGCTCAGATAATATTTTCTATGTAGGTACACCTCTATGTCCGTTTCCGAAAATATTACCTGTACTAGGGCTTATAGCTCTCTCGGATGCAATTTTCCCCTATTGGGATTATAGACCGGCAAGGAGATAGAGGTCACTCTTCTCTCAATTAGGAAGTCCCTGAGTCGAGTTAGTGCCAGCACTAAACTCTAGGGATTCACGTGTTGTCTGTCAGTGGCCTTAGTTACCAAGAAACACAAGTATTTTCCTGGTGTCTGTGATGCAACAGGGGGCAGCGCTATCATCCCTCCCACACCAGGCCTCTGTTTCCACAAAAACTCGATATCCTTGTACTCTCTCTTATAGTCGGCCGCTAGTGCTGCTTTGAAACTCACGTCTGCGGTTCCGTGAGTATGAAATCACTGTCTGTAGTGATTCGGTAGATCAAAATATGATCCAGAAATTCGTCCAAAAAGCGGTTTCTGAGCGTTCTCTTCAAGTTCTCTTAATCCCTTGCAATTTTTAGTTTTTTTGATCATAAGATTGTTGGCGTGGGTGAATCCTACTCCCACTCACCGGACAAAAATACCCATCGACGTCCCCGTCGATCGCCCAAAATCGAGCAGATCGAGATTGGATTCGGGAACAAGTAAGGAACCTTCTGGAGCGACCCAGTTAGACTCGGCGTTACCGTGACTGATGTATTTGATGCTAGTCTGATCGACATCCTGAAACGTGAGGACTGTCTCTTTGGGATCTGCAGGTAGATCATGTAGCCATTCGAGCACTCGCAAATTTGTCAACTCCTGCTCATGCATCTGTTTCACCTCAGGTTCGAACTCCTCTTCCGGTTCTGAGCAATCGTCGATCCAAGCCTGGTCTGTGTCGTTGGTCAGGTCGATCTCCTGTGACACCACTATTTCGTGCAGACCCACTATCGAGTTCGCCACGTCGCTCAAAACAATCCTGTCCACGACAAAGTCTTCACCATACGGGTTGTATTTCTTTTTACTCCTTCCTCTCTTGCCTTGGCGCGTCTCCATGGTGAAGGGAAAGTCAGGCGCTACTCCTTTATCAACTTCGGTCTGCTCTGGGCAGTCCCAGTCGTTTTCGGTATATGGTAGGGTTTCGTCATCAACCTATACTCGCTCGGTCAATTCTAGGTCAAGTGGCAGATAACAGTCATTTACCACGTCATTCCAGTCGTTTTTGTCGCGTGCCTCTTTCATTCACCTCGCGGGCCGGAAAAACAATCAAGTAGTCCTCATCATGCATTTCAGCCGGAATGCACCAGTCCTCCAATGAGGCATTTTGCGGTTGGATATTCTCGTATTGAGCTGCCCGTCCGGTGCCCAACCGATAAAAACGAACACCCTGGTGCAATTCAGTTTTTTGAAATGGGCCACGCCATTTTTTCAGCAATTTTTTGGTTTCCTTTGAAAAAATGACTTCCTGGAACACCCAGACATAGTCCCCAACTGAAGAGGCTTTTGCATCAGCGTTCGTCTTGTCAAACGTTCTTTTCTGCCTGACTTGAGCCTGCTGCGTATTTCTCCTGCACATATCATTGAGTTCCTGCTGCCTACTGATCACGTCACACACGTACGTTTGTGGTGCTCTTCTCTTACCCTCGTACTCAGGGTAGAAGAACGTCAATAGAATTCCCGTAGTTGAGTGTTCAGTGCTGTTGTAGGCACCCATTACCTGTGTAATAGCAAGCGGAGATAATCTTGTCTGACGTTTCGACACTGCTATCAACTCGAGCTCATCTGCGGTTTTATCAACTACCGTGCCTTCCTCATCGGAGCGATACCGGTCTCTGTCTGGTCTTGATGCTTTTTTCTATCCAGCGCGCGCTGCTTCCATTCTACTAGCAAAGAATGAATCGCAATCTCCGAGACGTCGGAATTGGATATAGTTTCTGACACGTTCTACCACGACTGAAACTCTGACCCATTGCTCGAGCTGATGGAGCCTCCATCACCGCCCTCTGATTTCCTCTTGAATTTTTAGGTCTCCCCGGGCAATATTTTGTATCTTCGTCGCTTCTGCTTGGACTCCTCGGACAAATCATCCTGGCCAGGCCAGGCATGACTTGACTCCCCGGACAATGTTTCATCTCCGGATGAACAGTCCGAGCTCGGCTCGTACTCTTTTTTCGCATCAGTGAATTGCACTCATCTTGTCACGCTAGATCTTTATTTAACAATGACCTCTTGAGCGGTTTGAGTGCCGGTTGCCTGTTGACGTTCCACATGCGAAGTCCCCAAAAGGACATCTTTTGTTATCGAACTCACTAACTGATTCACTATCGATCGGCAAGGCAGTTCAACGTTACGACTCCGAATTGCTACCGGTTTCATCTCCGTTCTTTCAGTGATGGTCAATATCTGCATGGACTCCATCCCTTCATGGTAAGGCCTTTCAACCTCTCTGTCAAACAGGTCACGAAGTTTCCGCATGACATCCGGAGCTACGTTCACCATCTTGTTTAACAGGGCTACGCTGTTGATGCCTAGCCTGGTAAGTTCTTGCTGCACCAGGTTTGAGCGAATTAGCAAATCCAATGGAACCGGATCACGCTTCGCCAACACTTTTATCTCAGCAGCCGTTTCTACGGGAAGTTCGAGGTGTCCTGGTATGGGAAGCTTGGACTTATCAAGCCACCTGGTGAGTGGCAGTTTGTCATAGGTTTCTTAATCCAGAAAGTAAAAGCCATCCTTAATTTCTACCAGGTTTGCTTGCTTCTCTTCTAATCGCTCGTAGAACTCCGTCTTCTTGCTGAGGCTGTCCGCATTCTGGTGCTTGTCACGTGTTCGATACTCTATAATCATGGAACAGCCATCTAGAAGCACGATCCAGCAATTGATTAAGTCTTTAGCCAGGCAAGAGCTCGGTTGTCCACGCGCATCGATTGCTGGATCGTGCGTCTGGATGGCTCTCACAAGATTATAGAGCATCGAACACGTGACCAGCACCAGAATGCCGACAGCCTCAGCAAGGAGACGGAGTTCTACGAGCGATTAGAAGAGAAGCAAGCAAACCAGGCAGAAATTAAGGGTTGCTTTTATTTTCTGGTTAAAGACACCTATGACAAACTGCCACTCACCAGGTGGCTTGATAAGTCCGGGAATCCCATACCAGGATACCATGAACTTACCGTAGAAACGGCTGCTGAGCTGAGATAAAAGTGTTGGCGAAGCGTGATCCGGTTCCATTAGATTTGCTAGTTCACCCAAACCCGGTCCAGCAAGAACTTACCAGGCTAGGCATCATTAGCATAGAATCGGCAAGGGAAACAGGAGAACAAGAAGAGAACGCTAAGCAACCGCTTTCTGGACAAATTTTTGAATCAAATTTTGATCTAATGAATCAATACTCAAACAAAATCATTGTCACAGACAGTGTAGCTGGTAACAAATTGTAACAGGCGAATATTCGTAACAAGCAATAATTTGTTACAAGGCCCTAGTAAGTAGAATACGCTTGCTCCGTTGTTCTTACATCAGGCAAGTGAGTTAGTGTTTCTCGCTTAACCCATTGTTACAACTTGTCGCTTGTTACGACTTGCCGCCTCTTACGATTAGTCGCTTATTATGAATAGTTGTCTCAAACAATAAAGGTGCCATGTGGAAATTCTCAACTCAAAATACAACTTTTATTGCAAAAAAAGAGCTTCGCTCAACAAGGAAACTAAATTTGGAATGTGTGGAAACATCAGAAACGGATTTTGCTTGCATAGACAGGTTAGTTTTTCATTCAATAGCAGAAAGCACAAATTAAATCTATTTAATTAGAAACTTTGCATCTTTGCATATTTACTTACTATTTGCTAATTATCAGAAAAGAAAAGAAAGTCATTAAATACTTGTTCCCCGCCAGACTCTTCTTAGATTTGGGGAATGCGGTTCGGGTCTTTTCGGTTATACCCCTTTGAATGAATAAACTGGGCAGTTCAAATTTTGAGTTGAAATTGAAAGCGCGAAAGCGAGTGAAACAAACAAATAAATACACTCGCGTACAATTAGCAGCTGCTCAATTAGGAAACCTAGAGATAACATTTCTATCAGATTTTGTTTCCTAATCCATCAGCTGCTAATAGGACGCGAGTGGTATTTAATAGTTTGTTTCACTCGTTTTCGCGCTTTCAATTTCAACTCGAAATATGAGTTGCCAAAATTTTTCATATAGGGGGAAGAAGTATTACCGAAAAGACCCCGTGGTGTTAATTGCTTAAGTACCAGATTGATGTGAGTTTAGCTGCCGAGCTCTTTATGAGACTCCAGCAACTTCAAATTGAAACTGAAACAGAAACATCACAACTTAAGTACAGCCGATATAACAATCAACTTGCATCAAAGGGGGTTCAAAGGGGATTCGCAAGTTCTACGCCTGAAGCAAGAGTTAAAATTTATAACTTCATTCAATACTTTAGAGTTATTGTAGTTACTTTTAATTGATAGTGTCTGGGACTAGTTCAAGAGTGGTTTTCTTGATGTGAGTACCTGAATTTATTTACTAGGGTGCATTTTATACAGTTATGTTGAGGTGAGTTGAGTTATAGGTTGATTCATCTGAAATGGATCAAATGTTCACTGTTCACGGCGTTCATGTATTTAAAGTTTTTACGAGACCTAGCCGTGGGGCCGTGCTTATCTCTATCTTGAGTGGTAGTGATTTTTTTTGTAGTAGCCTTTCAGCAGTAATGATTCTTGAGTTTCATGTCATAAGCCAACCGCGAGATGATTCCGACCGTATGAAGTACAAGAGCTCAAGAGATAGTTTCCTACATGTGATTGTTTGATAAGATTGCGCGAAATCATTAGAAAAAGCAAGTTTTTCGGTAAATATAAATTAATGGCTCTTCTTGGAACTTTTTTATGAATAAAAGTTATGTGTTGATTTTTTGTTTTTGTTATTTGATGCTTCAAACTTAACAATGATAGATGCTTTAAATGCTTCATAAAGTTTTATGCGGAAGATAGGGTTCAGGATTTTGTGAATGAGGATCATGACAGCTCCTTTGTGTTTTTTTCCTACTGATGCTGATTGTGCCATTCGGCCGGATTGGAACAGTCGAACCCTCCGTCGAAAACAAAACGAACGTTATTGCTTAAGTACCAGATTGATGTGAGGATGTGAGTTTTGCTGACGAGCTCTTTATGAGACTCCAGCAGTTTCAAACTGACTGACACTACGTGGAAGAAGCCGTTGATGACAAGGAATCCGAAAGTTTTCTCTTGTAAAAAAAGTTTATTTTTGTGTTGTCACTTGAGCGCCTAAAAAAAATTTCGTTAGTTAAACTGTATTCGCACATTTTGAGATTGCCGAGTTAACAGAAGTCGAACAGGCTTGCCATTCTGTTTCGAAATAAAAACGAACCAAAACCGCTGTATGTTGTCTAATTTAAACAAAAGAAAAGATATTAATAAAACAATACATAAACCGTTTCTGCCTTTTTTAAAACTGATTCAGCAGAGAAAAATGAATGTAGATGCGTGATGGCTAATGACCAGTTGCTGACTCTTCATTGGTTGAAAGGAAAAGGCGTTTCGAAAAATTGCTGAAAAGACCTGTTAAACGGCAGCTGAAAACTACCAAAATTCATTCCCTCTAACAATTTTTAAATATCATCCAAATTATCACTGATCTGATTTACTACCCCGAACAGTGACATAAATCAAGGCATTTATTTAACGGTACCATTCTTGATCCATTACTTTGGACGGTGATTTGGTTTACTGGATCCAATATAAAATAGTTTTTTCATTATAATTTCACACTCTGGCTCAAGTTCCCTTCCTTGCCTCCAGTCTCAAAAAATTACTCACCGTCCTGGTTCGATTCTCAGTCTGCTTTTGACATGCCGCGCGTGATAGCTTCCTGTAGAGTGGTTTCGATAACTCCACTCCTCTTCTGAATTAACCACTATCTCTTCACAAGCTCTAATTTAGTCATACGGCTGCATTCACTCTTTCTGCTCTCGTAATCTCAAAGCGCGATTCGGTAGCATCCCCACTTTTGCTTCTCTGCTTTGACAAAACGAAATGTGAAGACTCAAACTCACATTCTAAGACAAGTGCTCTTCTAGTATCGATTCCCTCGCTTTCGTATTATTTCTTGATACCTTGCCTACCCTCTTCCAGCCAGATGTCAGCCCGTTCCAATGGGTAAATAGAGGCCTGTCGAACGCTGTCGGATGAACTTCTGCCAGGAACGGTCAATCTTTTCTAGCGTGTTTTCTCAAGCGTTTCTTGGCTAGGGTATAAGGCAGGAAGTCACTGTAGTCCTGAGCCCCGAGAGCAGAAATGATCAATGCAGGTGTATGAGTAAATGACAGCGTGGGAAGAAAAAGTGATTCTTTCAAAAGATGAGGGTGAGTTATACAGGAAGCGATCACGCGCAGCATATCAAAAGCGAACTAAAAATTGAACCCGGGCGGTGGGTAATCTCTTGAGACTTGAGGCAAGGAAAGAAACTTAAGCTAGAGTGTGATACTAGGTTCAAAATCTGGAGAAGAAATCATTTTGAAAAACTTAATTATTGTTATCTGTTATGATATATCTGTTTATATATCAAGACTGACAAGACAATTATTTGACTAAAATCATTGAAAAAAAACATTTAACTGATTTAAGGCAGACATCGACCTTGAGTTTGGGAAGTATGTGTCAGTGGGTCACTTAAAAGAAGTTTTAATCGTTTTTGGTGCAAGTGGAACTTTTCAAAGTTTCGAATTAGCCACGTCATGCTCAATTTTCTCCCGATAACTGAAACAGAAACATCACAACTTTAGTACAGCCAATATAACAATCAACTTGAGTACTAGTGTCTTGTTCCCGATAAAGAGCATCAAAGGATGTTCGCAAGTTCTACGCCTGGAGCAAGAGTTAAAATTTATTACTTCATTCAATACTTTAGAGTTATTGTAGTTACTTTTACTTGATAGTGTCTGGGACTAGTTCAAGAGTAGTTTTCTTGATGTGAGAACCTGAATTTATTTATTAGGGTGCATTTTATACAGTTATGTTGAGGTGAGTTGAGTTTTAGGTTGATTCATCTGAAATGGATCAAATGTTCACTGTCCACGGCGTTCATGTATTTAAATTTTCTAGGAGACCTAGCCGTGGGGCCGTGCTTATCTCTATCTAGAGTGGTAGTGATTTTTTTGTAGTAGCCTTTAAGCTGTAATGATTCTTGAGTTTCATGTCATAAGCAAACCGCGGGATGATTCCGACCGTATGAAGTACAAGAGCTCAAGAGATAGTTTCCTACATGTGATTGTTTGATAAGATTGCGCGAAATCATTAGAAAAAGCAAGTTCTTCGGTAAATATAAATTAATGGCTCTTCTTGGAGTTTTTTATGAATAAAAGTTATGTGTTGATTTTTCGTTTTTGTTATTTGAACTTTACAATGATAGATGTTTTAAATGCTTCATAAAGTTTGTGCGGAAGATAGGGTTCAAGATTTTGTGAATGAGGATCATGACAGCTCCTTTGTTTTTTTTTCCTACTGATGCTGATTGTGCCGTTCGGCCGGATTGGAACAGTCGAACCCTCCGACGAGAACAAAACGAACGTTATTGCTTAACTACCAGATTGATGTGAGTTTAGCTGCCGAGCTCCTTATGAGACTCCAGCAACTTCAAGCTGACTGACACTACGTGGAAGAAGCCGTTGATGTCAGGGAATCCGAAAGTGTTCTCTTGTAAAAAAAAATTATATTCAAAAAAACTGAATTACGTCGTCTGGAAGTGGAACTTTTCAAAGTTTCGAATTAGCCACGTCATGCTCATTTTTCTCCCGATAACTGAAACAGAAACATCACAACTTTAGTACAGCCGATATAACAAACAAATTGAGTAATAATCTCTTGTTCCCGATAAAGAGCATCAAAGGGGTTCGCAAGTTCTACACCTGGAGCAAGAGTTAAAATTTTTTACTTCATTCAATACTTTAGAGTTATTGTAGTTACTTTTAATTGATAGTGTCTGGGACTAGTTCAAGAGTGGTTTTCTTGAAGTGAGTACCTGAATTTTTTTACTAGGGTGCTTTTTATACAGTTATGTTGAGGTGAGTTGAGTTTTAGGTTGATTCATTTGAAATGGATCAAATGTTCACTGTTCACGGCGTTCATGTATCTAAAGTTTTTAAGAGACCTAGCCCTGGGGCCGTGTTTATCTCTATCTAGAGTGGTAGTGATTTTTTTGTAGTAACCTTTCAGCTGTACTGATTCTTGTGTTTCATGTCATAAGTACAAGAGATCAAGAGAACGTTTCCTACCTGTGATTGTTTGATAAGATTGCGCGAAATCATTAGAAAAAGCAAGTTTTTCGGTAAATATAAATTAATGGCTCCTCTTGGAACTTTTTTATGAATAAAAGTTATGTGTTGATTTTTCGTTTTTGTTATTTGATGTTTAAAACTTTACAATGATAGATGCTTTAAATGCTTCATAAAGTTTGTGCGGAAGATAGGGTTCAAGATTTTGTGGATGAGGATCATGACAGCTCCTTAATTTTTTTTCCTACTGATGCTGATTGTGCCATTTGGCCAAATTGGAACAGTCGAACCATCCGACGAGAACAAAACGAAAGTTATTGTTGTTAAGGACGAATTCGTGATGAAAAAGAGGGTCAGAATGTCCGGGAGTTTTTAAATTTTAAAATTTCGATTGTCAACAGAAAAACACAACAAGCGAGAACCTCGAGCGAACAAGTCGAGAAAAACAAAATAAAACTTTTCAATAAAGACATAGTAAATTATGGATTCCGAGCCGTGTTTTTAATAGTAGTCACGTAGTAGGGGGATCCGAGACCCAGGTCTGTGGTTATCTTTGCATGTAAGCGAAAGCTGATCAAAATTCGTTTGACTGATGGCCTAAAAAATGCAACTTTTTACATAGCACTAAGCAAACCAAAAAACTAACTGGCTAGGTCTAGACGGTAAAAAACGAGTAGAATTATGGTAACTGATGCCTGCCAGTCGTCATTAGGTGCTTTTTCTACGCTCCGTCACTATGTAGTTTTTGGGCGAATGTTACATAGACGTTCTCATGGCGCTCATGGGTGACCTTGTTAGAGGCAAGACCATCATTATCAGTAAATTTTTCAGCAACGAACCCTCCGCTTCGAGCGTATGCCCAAATTAGAGGCTTCAATGTCCTGTATGGTATTAGGCGGAAGGTATCGACCCTCCGCTTGGTACGATCTAGCTTTTTAACTTAGTTAAGACCGAAATATTCTGGGGCCTAGAAAATTCCGGGGGGTTAGATGGGAAGTCTAGAGCCCGCTTATCCCAAGTCCCTGAACCAAAAACAACTAAAGAGAAAGCGTAAATTCCAAAAAAATAGCGCATAACCAAGAAAAACCCAAAAACAAATTTACAGTAAAAAACCCAAAAGAGACCAAAAACAAAAATAAACACAAAACGGCGGTTTATATATTATTTCCAGACAAGTTGTGATCTGAACTTCCTATTTGTTAATGTTTGAGATTGATTTATATCATTTCTGATCGAAACATTGTGTAATTTGTTGGTGGGTTAGGTATCCTCCATTGAGTGTTGTTTGAGTATTTAAGCATGTTAATGACAATTTTGCCGGTGAACGGAGGGTAGAGTGTTAAGCTGACAGACGTGTTCTAGACTCAACAAGACGCAACAGGAATAACATAAACAACGACTGTTAGGTATCGTTAACATAATTTTAGTCTCGTTCGGGCACTATTTCATTAAAACTTAAGTGGTGGGGTGCACAATTGGCGCGGTCCGATTGCACCTTCCATCGATTGCGAATTTCCGAGTAAAGGATCTTAATTCGGGTATTTTGGTGCAAAGGAGGGTATAGTAATTTTGATTAACGATTACTAATAGGTGATTATCCTTATTATATATTATTTATTTCTTTTTTAAACCCCAGAGACACCCCAATTTTGTCGTAAAAACCGATTTTCGACCAAACTGTTAACCCCAGAAACTCTGGATTTCTGACTTTTTTCGAACAGCAAAAAAATTCTGCGCAGTGACTTACTACGTAGTCAGAGTCCTCTAACTAAAGAAACCGCGCGGAAAAAGAATTAGTAGATCAAAATTTTCGTAATTTTCCGATTTTTGTCAATATATTTTGAGGATCGAGTTTTTGAATTTTTAGAGTTAGAGCGATAAACATTTTTGCGTTCCTGCTAGCATAACGTTCTAGGTGGTTGCTAGAACAATTTTTGAGTAACCCTCCGAATAGCTCCGTGGATAGAACTAGAAACTTAAAGATCGCAAAAGGAAGGACTCGGAGGGTCCAATTTTGAATTATTTTTCGACCAGTTTTTTGTTTTCAAACCAATTTTGGTCAAATTTTTGCATTACTACAGTGCTTTACAGGGTTCCTACGCTCGCTTTAAGTTTTTTTAAACCCTTTTAGCAAGTGTTGCAGAAAAGGACTCTGAGAACCTATATAGGTAGTAAAAAGATAGGTCAATTTAGCAAACGCGTTTTTTTGATTTCTCAAAGAGTAACAAAACGATCGAAATAATTTTGGTACCATAAGTCGACGTTTTTGATCACTCTTCTGAACCGCACTTTTTTTTGGTTGATAACTTCAGAAAAGAATATTTTTCTAGAACTTGTTAGTTCGGAGGGTCCAACTTTTAGGGAATCCTCCGAGCGGCAGAAATTTTTTATAAAACCGCGTTTTATCCTATTGAAAAGGTTGAACGTGTCAACCCATCTTGTTTTAAGCAAGCTAGAACGCGATCAGAGGCTTTAGAGAGGTGAAAGCATTTGTTTTTGTGATTTTTGGGGAACCCTCCAAAGCAACCCTCCGGAGTCAGCTAAGCCCCTTAACAACCTCCTGGCGACCCTTCGAGGCGTGACTTGAAACAGTTGGAAAATTGAGCGAACCCTCCGAAGTAACCCTCCGGAGTGTTTTAGGCCTTTTATTGAAACTCTTTAGTGAGTTTAGGGAGACCCTCCGAAGTATATTGGGCATTAAAGGTACCCTCCGAGGCAACCTTCCGGAGTAAGCTAAGAGTCTTAACAACCCTCCGAAAAACCCTCCGAAGTGACTTAAGCCCCTAACAATCCTCCTTAGTGAAAATTTGGAGGGACCCATCGGGACAATTTAAAGAGCTTAGATATCCCTTTCAGACATCTGTGGCGGTAGAGTGATACTGAAGCGAGAGATCGCTGTCACCTATAGGGTAATCACAGGACACATAAAAGAAGACCTCGGTGAGTGTATTAAGCAAGACACACTCACTTGAGAAGACAGTGTCCTGGGCTTCGTTCGTTTGGAGTTTGGAGTGTTCCAATTGAGGGAAGCCTTTTACTTTAGGATAAAGTTTAATTTATCTGTTATTGAAACCATCACTGCTATTTTATAAAGAATTGCTTGCTTTTAAATGAGGCAGTGATTTCAGACATCTTTGGCAGTAAAGTGACCTTGAAGCGAGAGATCGCTGTCACCAATAGGGTGTGTAGTCATTTTATTGCCAATTGTGTTTTGTGTATTGGTTATAATACCTTTTGAATTTTTGTGATACTATTTTACTAAGTATTTGAGTGGAGTGAGTTGTAAATCAACACCAGGCGATCCCTGTGTTGAACTTTGGCCGAGTCACTAATAGCACCTCTATCACATTAAAGAACACTTTACATTTTGAAGAAATTGAACAAGCAGGCTTTAGCAAAACATTTTTTCTTCTGAGAATTGTGCATTGTCGTCAGAATATAATTTTTGGATTTATAAGGACCTCGGTTAGTTGCAAAACATGCAGCGGAGAGACTCATTAGGAGAAACGACTAAGATACCCAGGCTGAGCACGGAAAGCACGCGGAGGTTTCAATCGCGGCGTAGCCTATTTTCGATCAGCAGCATCTCCGATGTTTTTGCTTGTGAAGCAACGAGTGAAGGTCATAGTCATCTTTCAGTGAATGGAATGAAACTAAGAAGTGAGAAGAATCTAGATGGTGATGATGAGCGAAACGCCGAGGCCGGAGCGGCGAACGTGACACCAACGGAGTCCTTCGAGCACGGGAGAAAACGCTAATCCGACCCGATCACCACCATCAGAAGGACCCGCAAGAGCCCGGTAACGACTTGGAACGGGAAGGAGTAAAGAAACCCCGGAAAACCTCAGAGCGTTCCGAGGCTGACGCAAGAGAGGAGCTGTTGTTCATAGGCACGTCAAAATTGGAGACCAAGAGCAGTAATCGGAGAAAGGAACAATCTTCTATAGTCAAGCAGGGCAAGAATGCAATGATGTCGAGCATTAGTCCCAGGGAAGAGCAATCCAATTCAAAAACAAGGAAGATTTTCAAGACGTTGTACGATCAACGCATGGCATCGCTCCGAGCAGACGGGTTGTTTTTTGGCTTTAACCATCCGGGACTTACCATCGGACACGGACTTCACACCTAGCCCGAGACAGGAGAAGTGTTCCTTTCTCCGATTATTGCTCTAGGTCTCCGATTTGGACATGCCTTTGAACAACAACTCCTCTCTTGCATCAGCCTCGGATCGCTCCGAGGTTCTCAGGGGTTTCTCTACCCCTTCCCGTTCTGAGTCGTCACAGGGCTCTTGCGCGTCCTCCTGAAGGTGGTGGCCGGGTCGGGTCGGATTAGCGTTTGCTCCCCTTCCTCGAAGGGCTCCGTTGGTGACACGTTCGCCGCCTCGGCCTCGGCGCTTCGCCCTTCATGACCATCTAGATTCTTCTCACTTCTTAGTTTCATTCCGATCTTTGAAAGATGACTATGACCTTCACTCGATGCTTCGAGAGCAAAAACGTCGGAGATGCTGCAGATCGAGATTTGGCTAA
>NC_087062.1:85496028-85551137 GCF_963678635.1 Symsagittifera roscoffensis
CGCCGCCTCGGCCTCGGCGCTTCGCCCTTCATGACCATCTAGATTCTTCTCACTTCTTAGTTTCATTCCGATCTTTGAAAGATGACTATGACCTTCACTCGATGCTTCGAGAGCAAAATCGTCGGAGATGCTGCAGATCGAGATTTGGCTACGCAGCGATTGAAATCTCCGCGTGCTTCCCGTGCTCAGCCTGGGAATCTTAGTCGTTTCTCCTAATGAGTCTCTCCGCTGCATGTTTTGCAACTAACCGAGGTCCTTATATATCCAAAAATTATATTCTGACGACAATGCACAATTCTCAGAAGAAAAAATGTTTTGCTAAAGCCTGCTTGTTCAATTTCTTCAAAATGTAAAGTGTTCTTTAATGTGATAGAGGTGCTATTAGTGACTCGGCTAAAGTTCAACACAGGGATCGCCTGGTGTTGATTTACAACTCACTCCACTCAAATACTTAGTAAAATAGTATCACAAAAATTCAAAAGGTATTATAACCAATACACAAAACACAATTGGCAATAAAATGACTACACACCCTATTGGTGACAGCGATCTCTCGCTTCAAGGTCAATTTACCGGCAAAGATGTCTGAAATCACTGCCTCATTTAAAAGCAAGCAATTCTTTATAAAATAGCAGTGATGGTTTCAATAACAGACAAATAAAACTTTATCCTAAAGTAAAAGGCTTCCCTCAATTGGAACACTCCAAACTCCAAACGAACGAAGCCCAGGACACTGTCTTCTCAAGTGAGTGTGTATTGCTTAATACACTCACCGAGGTCTTCTTTTATGTGTCCTGTGATTGCCCGAGCTATCCTTTTAATTAGCTCAAGGCAACCTCTGCTCGAAAATATCTAGAGTCTAAGCAAAAGCTCTACCACACTCGGACAGTTCCAAATGCACGAGAGTAGGGAACATTTTTCTCATCTCATGTGAGTGTGTCCTGCTTAGTACACTTACCGAGGCCTTTTTTATGTGCTCCCGGATCGCTCGAGCCTTCCTATTAAGTAGCTCAAGGCAACCACACAACCAAAATAACAATCGAAAAATTTTTGTTCGGATACTTCTGTTGAACCCGATCTAGAATTCCAAGTTGATCGCGAATCTCCGGGTCAACTGGGCTACTATATTCCTAATATACATGTGTCGTGAGTAGTTAATCTTCTATTTAGACCTTAAAGGGATATCTAAGCTGTTCAAATTGTCCCTGAGGGTCCCTCCAAATTTTCACTAAGGAGGGCTGTTAAGGGGCTTAAGTCACTTCGGAGGATTTTTTCGGAGGGTTGTTAAGACTCTTAACTTACTCCGGAAGAATGCCTCGGAGGGTACCTTTAATGCCCAATATACTTCGGAGGGTCCCCCTAAACTCACTAAGGAGGGTCAATAAGAGGCCTAACACACTCCGGAGGGTTACTTCGGAGGGTTCCCTCAACTTTCCAACTGTTTCAAGTCTCGCCTCAAAGGGGTCTCCAGCTAGTGTCAAAATGAGTCCAAACAAGCTAAACTTACTCTGGGAGGTTAATTGAACTATCTCTGAGGGTTCCGTGAAAAATTTCCACTAAGGAGGTTTGTTAAGGGGCTTAGCTGACTCCGGAGGGTTACTTTGGAGGGTTCCCCAACAATCACAAAAACAAATGCTTTCACCGCTCTAAAGGCTCCGATAGCGGTCTAGCTTGCTTAAAACAAGATGGGTTGACACGTTCAACTTCTCAATAGGATAAAACGTGGTTTTACAAAAAATTACTGCCGCTCGGAGGATTCCCTAAAGTTGGACCCTCCGAACTAACAAGTTCTAAAAAAATATTCTTTTCTGAAGTTATCAACCAAAAAAAAATTGCGGTTCAGAAGAGTGATCAAAAACGTCGACTTATGGTACCAAAATTATTTCGATCGGTTTGTTACTCTTTGAGAAATCTAAACAACGCGTTTGCTAAATTGGCCTATCTTTTTACTATCTATATAGGTTCTCAGAGTTTTTTCCCGCAATACCTGCTAAAAGTGCTTTAAAATACTTGAAACGATTGTAGTAGCCCTGTACACCACTGGAATAAAGCAAAAAGTGGTCCAAAATTGGTTTGAAAATAAAAGTTGGGTCAAAAACTTTCAAAAATGGACCCCCCGATTCCTTCTTTTTCCGATCTTTAAGTCTCTAGTTCTATCCACGGAGCTATTCGGAGGGTTACTCAAAAAGTGTTCGAGCAACCTTAAACGTTATGCTAGCAGGAACGCAAAAATTTTTATCGCTCTTACTCTAAAAATTCAAAAACTCGATCCTCAAAATATATTGACGAAAATCGGAAAATTACAAAATTTTTGGTCTACTAATTCTTTTTCCGCGCGGTTTCTTTAGTTAGAGGACTCTGATTACGTAGTAGCTCACTGAGCAAAAATTTCTTGCTGTTCAAAAAAGTCAGATATCCAAAATTTCTGAGCTTAACAGTTTGATCGAAAAATTTGGGTGTCTCTCGGGTCTAAATAAGAGATACGTAATATATAATAAGGATAATCACCTATTAGTAATCAATTATCAATATTATCATACCCTCCTTTGCACCAAAATACCCGAATTAAGATCCTTAATAGGAAATTTGCAATCGATGGAAGGTGCAATCAGACCGCGCCAATTGTGCCCCCCACCACTTAAGTCTTAATGAAATAGTGCCCGAACGACACTAAAATTATGTTAACGATACCTAACAGTCGTTGTTGATGTTATCCCTGTTGCGTCTTGTTGAGTCTAGAACAGGTCGGTCACCTTAACACTCTACCCTCCGTTCACCGGCAAAATTGTCATTAACGTGCTTAAATACTCAAACAACACTCAAGGGAGTATACCTAACCCACCACGAAAACACTCGATGTTTCGATCAGAAATGATATAAATCAATCTCAAACTACAATAAATAGGAAGTTCAGATCACATCTTGTCCGCAAATAATATATAAACTGTCATTTTATGTTTATTACTGTTTTTGGTTTTTTTGGTTTTTTATTGGAAATTTGTTTTTGGGTTTTTGTCGGTTATACGCTATTTTTGTTTGGCTTTACGCTTTCTCTTTAATTGTTTTTGGTCCCAGTTGAGATAAGCGGGCTCTAGACCACCCACCTAACCCTCCGGCCCCCGGAATTATTGGTCTTAACTAAGTTAAAAAGCTAGATCGTACCAGGCGGAGGGTCGATACCTTCCGCCTAATACCATATAGGACATTGAAGCCTCTAACTCCGGAGTGGAGGGTTCGTCGCTGAAACGTTTGTTGATAATGATGGTATTACCTTTAACAAGTCCACCCATGAGCACCAATAAAACGTCTATGTAACATTCGCCCAAAAACTACATAGTGACGGATCGTAGAAAAAGCACCTAATGACGACTGGCAGGCATCAGTTACCTTAATTCTACTCGTTTTTCACCGTCTAGACCTAGCCAGTTAGTTTTCTGGTCTGTTTAGTGCTAAGTAAAAAGTTGCATTTTTTAGGCCATCAGTCAAACGAATTTTGATCAGCTTTCGTTTACATGCAAAGATAACCACATACCTGGGTCTCGGATCCCCATACTACGTGACTACTATTAAAAACATGGCTCGGAGTCCATTATTTACAATGATTTTAGTGACAGTTTTTCTTTTGGTTTTTCTCGACTTATTCGCTCGACGTTCTCGCTTGTTGTGTTATTCCTGTTTTTTCTGGTCAAAATGGCCGTTTTCTACGTTTCCGGGAAATAATCTGTTGACAATCGAAAATTTAAAATTTAAAAAATCCCGGATATTCTGACCCTCTTTTTCAGCACAAATTCGTCCTTAACAATATTAACGTTTGTTTTGTTCTCGTCGGAGGGTTCGACTGTGCCAATCCGGCCGAATGGCACAATCAGCATCAGTAAGAAAAAAAACAAAGGAGCTGTCATGATCCTCATCCACAAAATCTTGAACCCTAGCTTCCGCACAAAATTTATGAAGCATTCAAAGCATCTATCATTGTAAAATGTGAAACATCAAATAACAAAAACGAAAAATCAACACATAACTTTTATTCATAAAAAAGTTCCAAGAAGAGCCATTAATTTATATTTACCGAAAAACTTGCTTTTTCTAATGATTTCGCGCAATCTTATCAAACAATCACAGGTAGGAAACTATCTCTTGAGCTCTTGTACTTCATACAGTCGGAATCATCCCGCGGTTTGCTTATGATCTGAAACTCAAGGATCGTTACAGCTTAAAGGCTTTTACCAAAAAAAAACACTACCACTCTAGATAGAGATAAGCACGGCCCCATTGCTAGTTCTCTTGAAAACCTTAAATACATGAACGCCGTGTACAGTGAACATTTGATCCATTTCAGATGGATCAACCTAAAACTCAACTCACCTCAACATAACTGTATAAAATGCACCCTAGTAAAAAAAATTCAGGTACTCACTTCAAAAAAACCACTCTTGAACTAGTCCCAGACACTATCAAGTAAAAGTAACTACAATAACTCTAAAGTATTGAATGAAGTAAAAAAATTTAACTCTTGCTCCAGGCGTAGAACTTGCGAACCCCCTTTGATGCTTTTTATCGGGAAAAAGACATTATTACTCAAGTTGATTGTTATATCGGCTGTACTAAAGTTTTGATGTTTCTGTTTCAGTTATCGGGAGAAAATTGAGCATGACGTGGCTAATTCGAAACTTTGAAACGTTCCACTTGCACCAAAAACGGTTAAAACTTCTTTAAAGTGACCCAATGACACATACTCTCCAAACTCAAGGTCGATGTCTGCCTTAAATCAGTTAAATGTTTTTTTTTCAATGATTTTAGTCAAATAATTGTCTTGTCAGTCTTGATATATAAACAGATATATCATAACAGATAACAATAATTAAGTTTTTCAAAATGATTTTTTCTCCAGATTTTGAACCTAGTATCACACTCTAGCTTAAGTTTCTTTCCTTGCCTCCAGTCTCAAGAGATTACCCACCACCCGGGTTTAATTTTTAGTTCGCTTTTGATATGCTGCGCGTGATCGCTTCCTGTATAACTCACCCTCATCTTTTGAAAGAATCACTTTTTCTTCCCACGCTGTCATTTACTCATACACCTGCATTGATCATTTCTGCTCTCGGGGCTCAGGGCTACAGTGACTTCCTGCCTTATACCCTAGCCAAGAAACGCTTGAGAAAACACGCTAGAAAATATTGACCGTTCCTGGCGGAAGTTCATCCGACAGCATTCGACAGGCCTCTATTTACCCATTGGAACGGACTGACATCTGGCTGGAAGAGGGTAGGCAAGGTATCACGAAATATAACGAAAGCGAGGGAATCGATACTAGAAGAGCACTTGTCTAAGAATGTGAGTTTGAGTCTTCATATTTCATTTTGTCAAAGCAGAGAAGCAAAAGTGGGGATGCTACCGAATCACGCTTTGAGATTACGAGAGCAGAAAGAGTGAATGCAGCCGTATGACTAAATTAGAGCTTGGGAAGAGATAGTGGTTAATTCAGAAGAGGAGTGGAGTTATCGAAACCGACCACTCTACAGGAAGCTATCACGCGCGGCATGTCAAAAGCAGACTGAGAATCGAACCAGGACGGTGAGTAATTTTTTGAGACTGGAGGCAAGGAAGGGAACTTGAGCCAGAGTGTGAAAATATAATGAAAAAACTATTTCATATTGGATCCAGTAAACCAAATCACTGTCCAAAATAATGGATCAAGAATGGTACCGTTAAATAAATTCCTTGATTTATGTCACTGTTCGGGGTAGTAAATCAGATCAGTGATAATTTGGATGATATTTAAAATTATTAGAGGGAATGAATTTTGGTAGTTTTCAGCTGCTGTTTAACAGGTCTTTTCAGCAATTTTTCGAAACGCCTTTTCCTTTCAACCAATGAAGAGTCAGCAACTGGTCATTAGCCATCACGCATCTACATTCATTTTTCTCTGCTGAATCAGTTTTAAAAAAGGGAGAAACGGTTTTTGTATTGTTTTATAAATACCTTTTCTTTTGTTTAAATTAGACAACATACAGCGGTTTTGGTTCGTTTTTATTTCGAAACAGAATGGCAAGCCTGTTCGACTTCTGTTAACTCGGCAATCTCAAAATGTGCGAATACAGTTTAACTAACGAAATTTTTTTTAGGCGCTCAAGTGACAACACAATCTTATTTATTTCATCAAACGACGTAATTGAGTTTTTTTAAATAAACTTTTTTTTACAAGAGAACACTTTCGGATTCCTTGTCATCAACGGCTTCTAGTGTCAATCAATTTGAAGTTGCTGGAGTCTCATAAAGAGCTCGGCTGCTTAACTCACATCAACCTGGTAGTTGAGCAATTATCACCGCGGGGTTTTTTCGGTTATACCACTTCCCCGTTTGAATAAATTTGGCAACTCATATTTCGAGTTGAAATTGAAAGCGCAAAAACGAGTGAAACAAACTATTAAATACCACTCGCGTCCTATTAGCAGCTGCTGGATTAGGAAACAAAATCTGATGGCAAAGTTATCTCTAGGTTTCTTAATCGAGCAGCTGCTAATTGCACGCGAGTGTTATTTATTTGTTTGTTTCACTCGCTTTCGCGCTTTCAATTTCAACTCAAAATTTGAACTGCCAAGTTTATTCATTCAAGGGGGTATAACCGAAAAGACCCGAACAGCATTCCCCAGTTCTAAGAAGAGTCTGGCGGGCAACAATAATTTAATGATTTTCTTTTCTTTTCCAATAATTAGCAAAAAGTAAGTGAATATTCAAAGTTTGTAATTTAGTTGATTTAATTTGTGCTTTCTGCTATTTAATGAAAAACTAACCTGTCTATGCAAGCAAAATCGGTTTTTGATGTTTCCCCACATTCCAAATTTAGTTTCCTTGTTGAGCAAAGCTCCTTTTTTGCAATAAAAGTTATATTTTTGAATTGAGAGCTTCCACGTGGCACCATTATTGCTTTGAGACGACAATTCATAATAAGCGACAAATCGTAACAGGCGGCAAATTGTAACAAGCGACAATTCATAACAATAGATTAAGCGAGAAACACTAACTCACTTGCCTGATGTAAGAATAGCGGAGCAAGCGTATTCTACTTACCAGGGCCTTGTAACAAATTATTGCTTGTTACAAATATTCGCCTGTTACGATTTGTTACCTGTTACTAATTGTCGCCAATCCACTATTTCAGCCAAATTTGGTCGGGTTGTGGTATACTTGAAGCTAGAGTTCGAGTGAGAATTCGTCCTCACACATTATCATTACCCTCAAAGTTTGGAATCAAAAAGTCAAAAAGATCAACAACTTTCAAAACTGTTTCTGTTCTCAAAAACTCATAGCATCTGTTCACCAATCAACAACCCAGCGACTGGATGCGCGGAAAGTTTGTAAACAAAGGATGCTGCAGGGAACTTCATACCTAATGCCCGCAGTTGGTTTCCCCAGACCCTGCAGTTTAAATCATTTATTTAAGTAAAACGCAGTTTTCACTCACAATCTTTCATTTAGAGAGACATCGAAACGTTAGGGCAGATTGAAAGCGATCATTCAAATTTAATTGAAAGTCCTCCCTTGAATTGTTGATGGGCAGTTTTTGTATCAAGTACGCGTCATTGGCTGCCTTTACTTTACAAAAAGTGAGACTGACCCTTCTTCTGTTACTAAAAACGTCGCGACCGAAGCCGAAAATCTAGCGGTTGACATTAACATGTTGCTTCTATAACTTTCTCAAACTTTTTAAAAGTTAAGTTTTGAAGTATGTTTCGTTTCATGATTGACTTTGTTCGCTCTTCGTTCAATTTAAACTCCAAAGCCTTCACTTTTTTCACCCACTGAGATTTTTTGGAATTTATGCATCAACCTATTTAGGTACTTCAATAGTTTCGAAAGGATAAATAACTACTAGCCATCTCTGTGTTTTATTTTTGGTTATTAATTTTGTACCAAAATAATTGGAAAAAAAACTATTTTTCAGCCGATTGCTATCATTTTTAGGGAAGTATAAAATCATGATCGAGATGTTATTATAAAAACCCCAGGGGTAGCGACGAGCTTAAAATGTAATTACGACGAGCCATTTAATACGACGAGCTTAAAAATGTAATTACTTTAGAGATGCGCAGATAAAACTCAAATAAGCTTTTGGCCAAAAGACAAAGGCTCCAATTATGGAAGTCATGATTTGCAAAGAGAGATCTTTATTACAAAAAAGACTTAAGTAAAACAATCCAGTACAAAACCTTGATCAATCGGTTTTTCCGCTTTTGGTTTGTTTTGAATTGGACTTAATTAAATTTTATTTATTGGACTTTAATTATTTTCAAAAAAAGTTTATAGTTTCTTACGAAAACTGGTCGGAACATTCTGTGCTACTTGTGAAGCAACCGGCTATCTTTATTCAAGTTTTCTTTTCTTTTCCTAATCATGGCTTACATTAAAAGGGGTTTTGCAGAATTTATCAAACAAAAACTAATTCTGAATTATGTTTCTCGAAACTGTTTAATAGTATGAACTAGTCACAACCACTCTGAATCCTTAATTTATATACCAGTCATGATCAATTTGTAACTTTTTTATGCTACTTTGTGATTTAACCGCCGTTGAATAAATTCCATAGTTTTTCTTTGAAATAAAAAACTAGTGTGAAGGTTCTGGAAGTAAATCTAACTGAGAATCGCTGAGCCAGCGAGTAGAGAAAAATGTGTTAGGCAAGCTGTTGAAACAATTTTTTCAAAATTGAGAACCTAGTCTTCGAAGCAAAAAAAGTGCTTGCCCGGCACCGAAAAAACGAATACATTTTAAAAAATTGGTCTGAAAAAAAACCAATGAAAAAGTTTTTTTTTAATTTTTGGAATTTTTTTTGGAATAAACGTGCATAATTTTACGGTGCACATACCAATTAGTCCCATGCCAAACATTCCAAAAAAATTAATAAAACAAGTCCCAAGAAACAAACAAGTTTAAAACAGTCCGAAACCATATGAATTTTTGACCTTGATCTTTTGGCTCCGACCGTTAAAATTTTCGCTGTGAATCATCAAACACGAGCGTAATTAAAGAACCAAAAATTGGAAAATAAATTACATCAAAATGGAAGTCCACATGGTATAGTGGTTAAAGCGTACACTGCTCAAAATCTTAAGATCAAAGGACTGAATCCCGGGCGGCACAAAAAATTTCAAAACTTCCAAAAAAAAGTTGGCTAAACAAAAAACGGGTATTTTCTTATGACAAAAAATGGGATCAAACTCAGAGAAATGGACGAACAGGAAAGGAAATTCAACACACTGGATGTAACTAAAATGCCGGTAAAACGTATCGCTGCCGGTTTTAATCGACTCTTGCTCAATTTTGAAAACAAAAACAGAGAAACTAATTAAAAATCTTTTGCGTGGCAATGTTGAATAAATTTTAAAAACAAAAAAATATGTTAGTAGTTCGATATTAAAACTACACCTCCTTAGAAACTCAGTGATACCGTTGATTTGCTTTGACCTAATCATACTCTCTTGTAATTTATTGCCCTGCGCGATTTTTTAAAGTAAAATCTTGGCATTCTTCTGATCGTCCTTGAATTTCTCGATGAGTTTCAACAAAGGAAGGGTGCTTGATGATAACTAATTTTACGAAAATGCTGTTCAAATATTCTACAGCGTTATTGATGCAGGAAAGGTCATTTTTTATTCTTTGATGGCTACTCCATTTTGATTTTTTTCTGGAAGCAGACCTTAAACAACTTAAACATGAGGTACAAGGCTTTCTTCAGTTGGAACGTGTTTTTACAAATTTGGTGACATTCGGAGCAGTCCAAAAGGTTCCATCCCAGAACCAATCATCTGATAGTCTAAGTATGTCTGGTACAGGTAATGTGGCGAACACAGTAACCCGATCTTAATCTTGGAGACCGGAGTCGTGCACGAAAAACTGCTTCACATCGTGAGTTTTTGTAGGACTAGAGGTAATTCGAGTGATCTTTAACAATCTCAATGCAGTGCTCTTTTTTACATACACGTCTATTGCAACTGCTTTGTGTACATCGCTAGGAAAGAGACTTTCATGGCAGTGTTCGGTGTTTATTATATGCATGCACTTCAAAGTTAGTGACTCAGAAATTTTGTTTGTAAGCATAGTTTTAAATGATTTTAAGCAAACAGTTTTTGATTAGGTGGAACCAAGTGTTCGAAATTGAAACAACTTGAGCTTTTTGAATATTTTTGACTGAATCAAACAAAAAGACCATCTTTTAATTGTGTTAGTTTTTGCTTCGAGGATTGTTGCTGTTACTGAGTGGACGCTGTTGTTATCTAAGTGGTTCCACATTCTCTGCTATACTGCTTTTTATCATCCGGATTAGATAGAACCAAAAATTGTTTAAACCATGCGAAGTTTTCTCAATATTTCGTGGAACAATTATCTTTTTTTATCAATTGGAATTTTTTTCGGACCGACTTTTAGACTTTTTTGTGACTGTTTTTATGGGACTGTTTGTTTTTGGACCTGATATGACTTTTGGACTAATTTGAACTGGACAAATTTTGTTTTTTGGCCTTTTGTACAGACAAGATTTTTATACCGACACGACTTTCATTGTTTTTTGTCAAGATAGTAGCATTCGAATCGTTAATTAAAGTTCTAAGCTTATTTTTAGAGAAACATGGTCAGAATCTTTTTTGTTAGATCACACAAAATCTAACAGACAAGATATAAAAGGGTTTCAAATAAACCTCACTTTGATTGTAAAAAAGTAATCCTTGGGAGTCAAACGAGCTTTAGTATTGAGCTTAAATATGTGATATAAAACAACTGAGGCAAAATTGAAACAACTGAAACATGGAAATCGAAAGCAAAAGGGATAAAAAATAAAATAATACAAATACATTTTCATCCAAAAACAAAACTTAGTTATGTTTTTTACACTTTTGAGAAGCTTGTGAAAACGTTATCTGACGTTGATGACTGCGAAGAGCTTTGAGACACTTTTCTATCTTCGTTTTTTCTCGGACGACGCATTTGGAAAGTGTAAAGTGACTGCTCGCTAGCTGGCGATCCTGTAATCGAAGGCAGCGGTCCTCCGAACTCGGAAGTCGAGTTGACGGGTCCCATGAGAAGCGCCGAATTGTCACTCATCCGTCTCCGTCTTCGATTCCCGATGGCGCACTTCACGTACGGAACCCTGGATGCAACAGATGGTCGCATGTTGGCTCTCTGAGGTGTTGGAGGCCTAACATCGGGTTCTGGACTTGAGATTTGGATTCCCTCATTTGGAATGTAGGAGTACTGGGGACTGAGGTCATCAGAAGGGGGAGGAGGGAACTCATTGTGACACATGGGGGCGCTAGAGGAGGAGGTACTCTGAAGGTAGGGGGGTCGGAGAAAGGTCTCTTGTGCATCTCTTGCGACCACATTCTGCACCGGATAAGTTTTGGCGTTCTGAATTTAAAAAAAACTGGCATAAAACACCGAGTTAAGAAAACAATCAGCCCTATTTTGGACCCAAATTCGCTAATTTTTATAAGAATCACTAACTTAATCATTCGTTTTTTTTTGTGAAATTTCCAAAAATTGACTGTTTTTTTACCGAAAAAATGAATGTAAATAATAGACTAGGGGCTAAAATAATATTGAAGTTTTGTCAGGCGATTCGAAAATAAACTAAAACTTACTTTTCTTGTTATAGTAGACCCGTTGTTTTCAGACCCAGTTGTCCTGTAGTTAGATCTCGGGTACGTCGCCTCGTATGCTGTTTCCTTTTTCCTTCTTCGGGTCACTATCACCCCCGCGATGCCGTATGTCGCGAATACTCCACAAATCAGACCAAGTACGAGAGACGGCGTCGCGACTAGAATGAATTCAAGTGCCAATTCTCGGTTCTCCGACAAATCCAGCACTAATTGTTCAAAGCTAGTTGGAGGTCGGGAGTTTTGATGCGTCAAATTCTCAGGTCCAAAATTTTCTGAAGCATGCCTCAAATTGAAGTCAACCAATGATTTAAGAAGTTTGTGAAATTTTCAAATACACGTTTAAAAATATCTTGTTTTCTTTTAATTACATGGTGTTAAATTATTTTGTCCATTCCTCAATTCTTGCCTATTAATTGTAAAGTGATGTTTTGAAATTTAGTAAATGGGCGAATTTGAACTTACCTTGACCCAAGTAATCGACTGCTAAAACGGTTAGTCTGGATGGCGAGATATTGCTGCTTGATTTTGCTTCTGGGCAAAAATCGAAAGTAGAATTGGGCGATGCTTTTATTTTTAATTCGCTTTCTGTTAGCCCGTTGCTAGCTTTCGTGACGCAAGTTTGAGATGTTTCGTTCCAACTGCAGAAAGGATCCTTTTCGCAAACTCTAAAATAGACCATTGAACTTTTTTGACCCAAGATTGTTCAAAAATAATGAGGGATTTTACGTTACGGCCATTGATATCCATTTTCAAAATGCACAATAAAATAGCATGAATGGATTTCTCCTCCGAAAAATGACCAAGTCAGCATCCTCCCGAAAACATTGGGGTGGACTTTTAATTTTCTTCACTTGGTCTTTTTTGGGGAAATATAGTAAATTGACCACCCCCCCCCCCCCCCATCAAAAATATCCCCATTGTGTAATTTTACAATCTTTCCTTTTAAAAAAAAAATGTTTCTCTAACCTGCAGATATAAGTTTGGCAACCGTGTTTTTCAAGCAGAAGAGGTCTTGAGTGGTCTATTGCGACGAACAGTCTCTCTCCAACTATTTCTATCTGCTTGATGAACGCTTTCGGCTGGCTGGACGGCAAAAATTTAGCAATCACGGTAGTCGAGTACGTTTCAGGGTTGACCAAAGTCTTCAAAATGACGCCGTCTTGTGAGGCGAAAAACATCAGAAAATTCGACGAACTATAAGATAATCTTTCAATTGAAAACATTGATAAAAGATGGTCTTCTCTTGTCTGCAAAAAGATAGGGTTTCTAGACTCAATATTTTTCGGCTTAGTTGACGTCAGCTCGTTTTCGCACTTTTCAAGGCGGATGTCGTTGATTCTGTGAACACACAGAGCGGATGCTTCCGGTGCATTTGGCCACGTGTTGTATAAGGCGAAAAGCTGGTTGGATGTGATGTCATAATGTGTGGCTACTAGTCGGCTGAAAACGAATGACGGCAGAGACGAGTCTTTCTGAAATTCATCAAAACTCCGTTATTTGTTTCATTAAAAATGTTTTTAAAATAAAGCGAAGTATTTCCAAGATGGTAATTAAATGTTAATTATTTTTTATTCTCACAAAATCATAGGTCAATCACTGCAAGTCAATTAACTATCATATTCAAAATAGTCAAAAATAGTCAAAAATTTCAAAAAATGCTCTACAAACGGCATCTTTGGCCTGTTTTTGCAAAAAAAAAATTGCACGCGGCGAAGGAAACTTTGGCAGAATAGAATCTGTTAAGTTTTTTTGGAGAGCTCGAAAAACAGTCAATTTTATCGACCTGTCAAAATTTTCAAAAACTTTTCGAACTAACTTCAAATTTTTCAAAAAATGAAAAAAAAATCAAGGATCGTTCCCTGCTTAAACCCCCACCCTTATTCTACAAGAGTGAGTACTTGCCTCGTGATAAAAAGAGCACTTCAATTCAGCCATGTTGCGAGTTTTTTCAAGGCCGCCGAGCGTATCGCTCTGGTTTTTCGGTCTCGTATTGCACACTTTCGAAATTCTGTTCACGTATGCTCTGACGTCGTTAGCGTCCGACGAAATTCTTTCACGCGACATGTAAAATGCGACACTGCCTTTCATAAATCCACCGACCAGAGCCAAAAGTTTTGATTCATGATGAAACGACAACTTGGACTCGGATCTCGATTTATAGAACTCGCGAATTCTTTGTCCTCCCCGCCATAGCTCGACTGTAGTAAGGGTATTCTTTTGTTTGTTTTTCCCACTTATAACTAGAAAATTCTCCCCTTTGTTTGAGCTGCAATAATTTTGGGGCCATGATTTATTAGCTGCTTGGCTCCAAGAACCTTTTTGATATACAAGTAAAGGCGGTTCTGGATTCAAACGTGAATCGTTACAGAAGTAAAAGCTACCCGAGCCTTTGAAATTAAGAAATCCGTGTGGTTTCAAAGTTTCTCCCTTTTTAACGAAAAAGTTAAAGTTCGAAATGTTGTGAACAAGTTTCAGCTCGGCAAAATTTACCTCGAGGAACCCATTATCAGAACTCAGTAAAGAGAGTGTTTCGCTTTGGTGGTACAGTAACACTGAATTTGACAGCCCTTCTAAAAAGTTGTCAGGTAAAGTTTTAGCTGGGTGAATAAATATAGTCCCAGCTTCGGGTTTTAGATCAGGGTCAATCAGCGATTTTTTATGACAAAAGCAAGTTTCAGAAAATAAACACAGATAATAAAGAATAAATACGATTGAATTTTTAAAAACCATTGTAAATCTCACAATATTCAATTTAAACCAGAAGTGGTAAATTGAAAAAATATATATAAAAAAAAACACTTTATCTGAAAAATGAAAATAGTCGTATGTTACAATAAAAACTGCATTTTAGTCTTGCCAAACCTCGAGCACAAACGTCGCAAATAAAGAGGTTAATAACTAATTACTGGTGATTCGATGAGTAACTAGCCAATAAACATTTTGACCGATGAAAAGTCTGATTTAGTACAAATAGTACAAACTAGTATATAGTAAATTGAAAGTTGAGGCGAGTTGTTTTTGAGCATAAATAACAATGTCTGGACTCTATGCGCATGTTCAGACTAGTCTAATCGATGAGCAGCCGAATATCTAGGCCTCCCTCAATGTCTAAACAAAGGCAGAGGTGCGGTACACGTTCAAGGTGTTGAGCACCAATAGGGAGGGGGGTTGTTTTATCAACTCTGATCGTACCCGGGAAGAAATTCAGAGTAAATAGTCCCAAACCCCATAAATTATATATAGGCTGTGCCAACCCAACATTAAATGGAATTACAGAATAAGTTCGAAAAAAAGCAGCCACTAACGTGCAATCTCGCATGGATAGGTGTACCTAGAATTGCCTGGTTGCCTAATGTAAAAAATGCATCGATATTTTCATTGAAATTTGAGCAATTCTTCAGTTTAATTAACACATGAATATGAAGTAAGGTCAAGACACGAGGAACCGATTAAGATAGCTGACGTTCTGAAACGTCCGGACGGTCTCGTCTGTATTTGTATTGTATGGTACAAGTATGATAGTTGGGGTTGGGCCCCTAAATAATAGATGGGTCTTGGAGAAAAAGTTTTACACCCCAAAACTATCGGAAACTTTGGGTAGAAATTGATTTAAATGCGGTTCATGGACTCACATTTCATACATATACTTGTTTTTTATAGGGGATCTAATTCTCATCATCGCCTGCTTCGGTATTTGTTTATTGTTCACCTTATTATGTAATTATTAAATCATTCTATCATTTGTATCCTATTATTCGGAGGCGGAGCAATAAGCAGAATGGTCCAAGTGCAGAATGGGTTCAAGAGCAGAAAAACAGAAAAATATTGACTTACATTGGTTTATACGGGCTAATTGATAAAACAATTATTAGAATCGTCAAAAAATACCAAGAAAACGAATAAATTATACATGAATTGACTGATTTCATTAATTTTTTTTGATTAAATCTGTTAAAAAATTCTTGATTAAATTGCTAAAATTATGCATAAAATGTTCGTTGCTTTACTATTTTTGACATTTCCGATAGTTATTTTACCGATTAGCTATAGAAGTTGATATTTTTCTATTTTTCTGCTCTTTGACCCATTCTGCTCTTAGACCATTCTGCTTATTGACTAGCCACCCTATTATTCATATCTATGGGGAATCGGCCTATTTTGCATGTGTGTCGATTAGCATATTCATGTATAAGAATGCAGTTTGAAGACTCGTTCATTTTTGTTGGTCTTAATTGACACCCAATTAAAGAAGAAATTGCATGCTAATAGGCACACATGCTAATCGCTACGCTCCCCTATCTATGTAATGAAAAAAAGGGATTGGTCCAAATCTGTGAATAGTTTCAGGACCCTTCGAAATGGACCCTCAAATTGGACTGCATTTCCTTCGCCTTCGTTCATAAGAAGTTACCTTCCCATTAAGTTAGTAGGTTCTGTGTTGTTTTATATAATTCTTTTTCTAATATCAATTCGTCAACTATTATCTATGAAATGTAACACCAAACATGTTTATCAGACATTCGAGTTTAAGTTAGAGCAAGAGGTGTTAGCATCAACGGGGGAGGGGGGGGGTCGTTATTATGCAATAATAACTCATTGTTTACATAATACACCAGCTATGAGCGTCCATGATATTTTCACGACTTCAATAAATAAGTAGAGCTAATAGAGTTAGCAATCAATTTACCTGTCCAAACTAATGCAAAACACAACCAGCGGAAAACAAAGAAAAACTTGATTAAGCTGGACAATATGAACAAACATGCAAAAAGTGAGAAAAGTTAAGCGTCATACAAATATTCAGAATATGCGATTGGTTTTTGTTTATGAAAACGGTGAGTAAATAAATATCATGTTGTTTCATGACTAATTAGTCATTTCATCGTTTGCAAGACTGTCGACGCTAATTATCCGTTGAGTAAGGTGACCTGGAGACCAGTCAGAAAGATCGCTTTTAACGGAGTGCAGCCAGTATTTAGACAGCCGCGTATTCATACTGGTCAGTATTTAGACAAATACTGTATGAACCAATCAGAATCGAGAAAAAACAAATAATCCAAAATAAATAATAATTATTTACTAATTTCTTCTTTGTCTCGATTCTGATTGGTTGAAACAGTATTTGTCTAAATACTGACCAGTATGAATACGCGGCTGTCTAAATACTGACATGTAACCGCTTTTAACACAAAAAGCTAAAAATCGATGAGCAACGAAAGGCTGGAGAAAAATTGGATCTACTTAACAATTGCCACCCCTTTCAAGAAAGAGGGGCCGATTGTTAAATAGATCAAAATGGTCAATTTTTCGACCAATCAGAATGCAGCAAAACTAGAATTCTCTATAGAAAGCTTAGAGCTAAATTACTGTATTTATTTATAAGGGTGGAGATTCTTAAGTAGGTACCATAGGGGGGGGGGATTGTTAAGTAGATCCGAAAAATTATGGTCAAAAGATTGTGATCTTGTTAACTATTCTCTCCCCCCCCCAAATTGCAATAGGGGGGAAATAAATAATAATTAGCACGGTACAAAACTCGTATATGCTTAACTGTTCAATCCTTTCTTTATAGGGGGGATTTTCGTTACAAGGTACCATAGTGGAATTGAATGAAAATCATTTTTTCCATTGAAAATATAATTTTAAGAAATTATCTTAAACTGTTTTAAATTCGTTTTTGTTACATGAGAGCAACTTTGGCATCAGAAAGTCGTTATGAGTAAAAAAAAAGCTTATCAATTAATTTTCATGTATTAAAGCTGTATGATATACTTTTTTCCATAATACACATAAGGTTTTTACGAAAAAAATTTAGCTTGCAATTTTTTTTGTGTCAATAAAGTAGCCCATGCTGTTTTCATGCAAAATTCTTTGTTTAGACAGACCTTATGTTTTGTTGTTTTTCTATGTTAACATACACTTAAGACTTACTGAAGAAAAGCTTTTAATTCAACTCCAGAGTTTGAAAAAAGGCTCATTCTAGGGTATAATTGCACGGAAAAATGGTTATCATGCTGCTCTTCCGGTTGACCAAAAATGCTAGTCATACACTTTTCATATATGAAAAAATGCTATTCAGACACTTTTAATGCAATTCCACCAGTACAGAAAAGTGCATGAAAGGTCTATGATTAGTGATTTTTCATATACTGAAAATATGATTGAAAAAATTATATTTTCTTAAATTTTAATTTCTTAAAACCGATCACATGTGGCAAAAACCTTGCTTACACAAAAGTAAATTCACCAAAGTTTTGACCGTCCCGCAATTACAACGCATCTTTAACGGCCTGAACTGTTTTATTTTTGTCTTAAAAAATGAAAAAATGAAAACAAGAAAATTTTAAGTTTTGGCAATTTTTTTTTCTAATCTGAATTTTTAGTTAATCATGCCTTGATCAAAGCATACAAAAAGATGTGCCATACAAAATAAGGCGTTCTGAGCGTTTTTGAAGAACATTAATTTGGGAAATGGAACAAAATCAACTTTTGTGTATCCAAGATTACGTTATGCGCACAAAAAACTATTTTTTTTCAGAAAAAAATTGTTTGAGCACAAAATTTGTTTTACGATTGAAAAAAGACAGTTTTGGGTCAAATTCAATATTGCATTACAACATCAAAAAGTGATGGTCAATAGATTTTCTAAATATGGAAATTGCATGATTAGCAATGTTTGTTGACAAAATATTTTTCTTAATTTTACGAAAAAACAAGAAATTTTTTTTTGAAAATTCGGGTACTTCGTTGTAGCAAAAAACTTGAACTTTGTATTTTTGTAGTTTTTTATAGACTGGTTTATGGAATTGTATGATTAGCATTTTCGGTCTATGGAGGTCAACCCGGGCTCATACCTTTTTTCTCTATGAAACTGTGTGATGTTTTCCACCCGAGGAGCTTCTATGATGTAGTCCACTTACGGGCCCGGGCGGATTTAGGGTTTTTTTCGAGAATGCGATGGATTTTCGATCAAAAAATTTTTCGACGAAATTTTTAAGTCAAACTAATTTTTTTTTCGAAAACTTTTGAAAAACAAAAAAAAAACATTTTTGAGAAACAAAACAAAATTGCGTTTATATTCGCCTTGTGACCCTTGGGCATTGCATCATCTATGGGACCCATTAACGACCACAGATAATCTTATTTATATTAATAATGATGTCACTGCTCAATCTCGAGTAGACCGTTCAAACTATTGATTGCCTAATGTGGACTGTTCAAATGAACAAACGAGATATTGAGCAAAATTTGCGCTTTTGGAGTTACGCAACTGATTTTTCAAGTGACCCTTACGTATATGAACAAGCTTGGTTTTTTGACATGTTTCATAATTTACTCTGGAAAGGTAAGTCAATAGAATAACTTAAATCAATTCAATTTGGCATAATTTCTATCAGTAGCAATTCGCTCTTACGCAATATATAACGGAACTAATTATTGCGCCTTAATCATCCCAAAATGATCTATTTGACAATGATCAAACCCCACTTTCAAACCCCTTACTTGGAAAAAAAATTGATGCAAAGTGAAAAACATTTTTTAAAACATGAGCTCAAGGCACCAATTTTTTTCACAATAAAACAACCTTTCGTCGAAAAAGTTTATTCTAAAATGTCAGGAAAGAAGAGCGCAAGCATTTTGCCAATTTTCTTCAAATATTTTCAAACTGATTTTTCTCGATACTAGAAAAAACTTTTGGGAATTTTTAAAAGTTATTCGATTCACAACTGAAAGGGCTTTAATATGATTTTACTCAACCCAGTCCAATGGTTAATTGTGGTACCTGATTTTTAGTGGAAATCAAAATGGAAAAGAAAGAAAAAACGAAAACTCACCCGAATACAAAGATTTTGTTAGCAGTAAAAGACCTCTGGGAGCGTAGAGCGTATAAAGTTCCATACATTCAGCAAATTTCGGAGCAGTAAAGACATCCCAGCTGAGAACAACGTTTTTCTCAGAGGATGAACCAATTAAATGAGGTGTCTCCTTTTCTCAGTTTGCCGATATGAGAAATTCTATCAATAAATATAGTAGTTTTTTTTCTTAAACTTTAAGGAACAATGAGTTTCGTTAGCTAAAAGTATCTTACAAATGAAATTTGTTTAAAACCGAGTGTATATCTTATTGAAACTTTATTTTACTAAACTTATTTTTAAAAATTAGATCCTTACACTAACTATAAGACGTAATCACTCGCTAGACTCCGGCGAAATTAGACAAAAATTTTAATAATGAAAAACATTCTTTCGACACGAGTGAAAGTGCCTAATTATTACGTATCACTCGACTCATTCCGACCATTACTTGTGGCACCTAACTTTGCGTTTATTATATGTCAGGGCGTCTATTATATGTCACCTAATTTTATGTCAGGTTTTGTTTTTATATTTAGCCCAACTTCACTGAAAGTTGACTGCGTATGGGTATCAATCTCGCAATCTTTGAACTGCGAGTATATATGCATCAGATTAAAATGCGGATGGAATCGCTGCTGGAATAGAAAATCATTTTTCTATAATCGAATTAAATATGTTTGGTAAATCATCTGCACTAATCCAAACTCACTAAAAGCAAACTAAGTGGTCATAATAATTGGTGTAACGCCAAGAACTAATGAAGTGCTGATTTAATTCATCTGGTTGAGATTGAACAAAAAAAGATGAGAACTAATTACACTTTAAAATTTTACCAAAAGTTTTATATTGCAAATAAAGTTGCAAATTTCGGGGTCAATATTTAACCCCAAAAGCGTGTCGATTTGGTTTCCTTCAGTAATTCATAACTTACGCTAAATATAATGAGTCAAAAGATGAGCAAATTTTAACAAATTGAATCTCTCATCCAGTCATTTTTCTCTTTTAAAGCTTTCCAAACTGATTATGTGATGACTTCTTTTTGATATTTTTGTAGACAATTTTGAAATTTTTGACAAACCCCCGGACCTTGACATACAAAGTTTTCAAAACTCTTTTTGGGCTCCTATCTCCAAGTTTTAAGAGTATTATGCTTTAATCAAATTTTATTCCTCCTAAGAATGCTCAATTTTAGTTTTGAGATTTCCGTATGCTCTGACGTCGTTAGCGTCCGACGAAATTCTTTCACGCGACATGTAAAATGCGACACTGCCTTTCATAAATCCACCGACCAGAGCCAAAAGTTTTGATTCATGATGAAACGACAACTTGGACTCGGATCTCGATTTATAGAACTCGCGAATTCTTTGTCCTCCCCGCCATAGCTCGACTGTAGTAAGGGTATTCTTTTGTTTGTTTTTCCCACTTATAACTAGAAAAATCTCCCCTTTGTTTGAGCTGCAATAATTTTGGGGCCATGATTTATTAGCTGCTTGGCTCCAAGAACCTTTTTGATATACAAGTAAAGGCGGTTCTGGATTCAAACGTGAATCGTTACAGAAGTAAAAGCTACCCGAGCCTTTGAAATTAAGAAATCCGTGTGGTTTCAAAGTTTCTCCCTTTTTAACGAAAAAGTTAAAGTTCGAAATGTTGTGAACAAGTTTCAGCTCGGCAAAATTTACCTCGAGGAACCCATTATCAGAACTCAGTAAAGAGAGTGTTTCGCTTTGGTGGTACAGTAACACTGAATTTGACAGCCCTTCTAAAAAGTAGTCCGGTAAAGTTTTAGCTGGGTGAATAAATATAGTCCCAGCTTCGGGTTTTAGATCAGGATCAATCAGCGATTTTTTATGACAAAAGCAAGTTTCAGAAAATAAACAAAGAATAAATACGATTGAATTTTTAAAAACTATTGTAAATCTCACAATATTCAATTTAAACCAGAAGTGGTAAATTGAAAAAATATATATAAAAAAAAACACTTTATCTGAAAAATGAAAATAGTCGTATGTTACAATAAAAACTGCATTTTAGTCTTGCCAAACCTCGAGCACAAACGTCGCAAATAAAGAGGTTAATAACTAATTACTGGTGATTCGATGAGTAACTAGCCAATAAACATTTTGACCGATGAAAAGTCTGATTTAGTACAAATAGTACAAACTAGTATATAGTAAATTGAAAGTTGAGGCGAGTTGTTTTTGAGCATAAATAACAATGTCTGGACTCTATGCGCATGTTCAGACTAGTCTAATCGATGAGCAGCCGAATATCTAGGCCTCCCTCAATGTCTAAACAAAGGCAGAGGTGCGGTACACGTTCAAGGTGTTGAGCACCAATAGGGAGGGGGGTTGTTTTATCAACTCTGATCGTACCCGGGAAGAAATTCAGAGTAAATAGTCCCAAACCCCATAAATTATATATAGGCTGTGCCAACCCAACATTAAATGGAATTACAGAATAAATTCGAAAAAAAGCAGCCACTAACGTGCAATCTCGCATGGATAGGTGTACCTAGAATTGCCTGGTTGCCTAATGTAAAAAATGCATCGATATTTTCATTGAAATTTGAGCAATTCTTCAGTTTAATTAACACATGAATATGAAGTAAGGTCAAGACACGAGGAACCGATTAAGATAGCTGACATTCTGAAACGTCCGGACGGTCTCGTCTGTATTTGTATGGTACAAGTATGGTACGGTCTAGTTGGGGTTGGAACCCTAAATAATAGATGGGTCTTGGAGAAAAAGTTTTAGGCCCCAAAACTATCGGAAACTTTGGGTAGAAAGTGATTTAAATGCGGTTCATGGACTCACATTTCATACATATACTTGTTTTTTATAGGGATCTAATTCTCATCATCACCTGTTTGAGCTGCAATAATTTTGGGGCCATGATTTATTAGCTGCTTGGCTCCAAGAACCTTTTTGATATACAAGTAAAGGCGGTTCTGGATTCAAACGTGAATCGTTACAGAAGTAAAAGCTACCCGAGCCTTTGAAATTAAGAAATCCGTGTGGTTTCAAAGTTTCTCCCTTTTTAACGAAAAAGTTAAAGTTCGAAATGTTGTGAACAAGTTTCAGCTCGGCAAAATTTACCTCGAGGAACCCATTATCAGAACTCAGTAAAGAGAGTGTTTCGCTTTGGTGGTACAGTAACACTGAATTTGACAGCCCTTCTAAAAAGTTGTCCGGTAAAGTTTTAGCTGGGTGAATAAATATAGTCCCAGCTTCGGGTTTTAGATCAGGATCAATCAGCGATTTTTTATGACAAAAGCAAGTTTCAGAAAATAAACAAAGAATAAATACGATTGAATTTTTAAAAACTATTGTAAATCTCACAATATTCAATTTAAACCAGAAGTGGTAAATTGAAAAAATATATATAAAAAAAAACACTTTATCTGAAAAATGAAAATAGTCGTATGTTACAATAAAAACTGCATTTTAGTCTCGCCAAACCTCGAGCACAAACGTCGCAAATAAAGAGGTTAATAACTAATTACTGGTGATTCGATGAGTAACTAGCCAATAAACATTTTGACCGATGAAAAGTCTGATTTAGTACAAATAGTACAAACTAGTATATAGTAAATTGAAAGTTGAGGCGAGTTGTTTTTGAGCATAAATAACAATGTCTGGACTCTATGCGCATGTTCAGACTAGTCTAATCGACAAGCAGCCGAATATCTAGGCCTCCCTCAATGTCTAAACAAAGGCAGAGGTGCGGTACACGTTCAAGGTGTTGAGCACCAATAGGGAGGGGGGTTGTTTTATCAACTCTGATCGTACCCGGGAAGAAATTCAGAGTAAATAGTCCCAAACCCCATAAATTATATATAGGCTGTGCCAACCCAACATTAAATGGAATTACAGAATAAATTCGAAAAAAAGCAGCCACTAACGTGCAATCTCGCATGGATAGGTGTACCTAGAATTGCCTGGTTGCCTAATGTAAAAAATGCATCGATATTTTCATTGAAATTTGAGCAATTCTTCAGTTTAATTAACACATGAATATGAAGTAAGGTCAAGACACGAGGAACCGATTAAGATAGCTGACATTCTGAAACGTCCGGACGGTCTCGTCTGTATTTGTATGGTACAAGTATGGTACGGTCTAGTTGGGGTTGGAACCCTAAATAATAGATGGGTCTTGGAGAAAAAGTTTTAGGCCCCAAAACTATCGGAAACTTTGGGTAGAAAGTGATTTAAATGCGGTTCATGGACTCACATTTCATACATATACTTGTTTTTTATAGGGATCTAATTCTCATCATCACCTGCTTCGGTATTTGTTTATTGTTCACCGTATTATGTAATTATTAAATCATTCTATCATTTGTATCCTATTATTCGGAGGCGGAGCAATAAGCAGAATGGTCCAAGTGCAGAATGGGTTCAAGAGCAGAAAAACAGACAAATATTGACTTATATTGGTTTCGTCAAAAAATACCAAGAAAACGAATAAATTATACATGAATTGACTAATTTCATTAAGTTTTTTGATTAAATTTGTTTAAAAATTCTTGATTAAATTGTTCAAATTATGCATAAAATGTTCGTTGCTTCGCTATTATTGACATTTCCGATAATTATTTTACCAATTAGCTTATAGAAGTTGATATTTTTCTATTTTTCTGCTCTTGGACCCATTCTGCTCTTAGACCATTCTGCTTATTGACTAGCCACCCTATTATTCATATCTATGGGGAATCGGCCTATTTTGCATGTGTGTAGATTAGCATACCCATGTATAAGAATGCAGTTTGAAGACTCGTTCATTTTTTTGGTCTTAATTGACACCCAATTAAAGAAGAAATTGCATGCTAATAGGCAGACATGCTAATCGCGGGTGCCGGACATCAAGCCGACGGGACTTCAAGCCGAATCGTAAAATTAGGGACTTCAAGCCAAAAATTTTCTCATTAAGTCATGAAATAAGATTAATTTGAACACTTTTCTGAAGATTTTCTCATTTTCATTATCTTTAGTCGGTATTTATCAGCGTTTTCATAAAATTTAAACCTCCAAATGATGTTTAGGAAAGTTGAAAAATAAAACACGGCTAAAGGCAAATTTTTTGTTTATAATTCATGCTATTCAAAAACCGGCTGATATTATTAACGGATGTCAATCCTAAGTGATTCATTGTCATAAATAACGCTTATTATGGACTAAACTAGCGTAAGATTTTGAAAAGCAACGTTGTACAGATGAAAAAATATTGATTTGAGGTACTTGTAAAGTTTAATTTTCGGCCTCAAGTCCCTTCGGCTTGAAGTCCCGTCGGCTTGTTGTCCTAGACCCGCTAATCGCTACGCTCCCATCTCTATGTAATGAAAAAAAGGGATTGGTCCAAATCTGTGAATAGTTTCAGGACCCTTCGAAATGGACCCTCAAATTGGACTGCATTTCCTTCGCCTTCGTTCATAAGAAGTTACCTTCCCATTAAGTTAGTAGGTTCTGTGTTGTTTTTTATAAATTCTTTTTCTAATATCAATTCGTCAACTATTATCTATGAAATGTAACACCAAACATGTTTATCAGACATTCGAGTTTAAGTTAGAGCAAGAGGTGTTAGCATCAACGGGGGAGGGGGGGGGGGGTCGTTATTATGCAATAATAACTCATTGTTTACATAATACACCAGCTATGAGCGTCCATGATATTTTCACGACTTCAACAAATAAGTAGAGCTAATAGAGTTAGCAATCAATTTACCTGTCCAAACTAATGCAAAACACAACCAGCGGAAAACAAAGAAAAACTTGATTAAGCTGGACAATATGAACAAACATGCAAAAAGTGAGAAAAATTAAGCGTCATACAAATATTCAGAATATGCGATTGGTTTTTGTTTATGAAAACGGTGAGTAAATAAATATCATGTTGTTTCATGACTAATTAGTCATTTCATCGTTTGCAAGACTAATTAGTCATTTCATCGACGCTAATTATCCGTTGAGTAATGTGACCTGGAGACCAGTCAGAAAGATCGCTTTTAACACAAAAAGCTAAAAATCGATGAGCAACGAAAGGCTGGAGAAAAATTGGATCTACTTAACAATTGCCACCCCTTTCAAGAAAGAGGGGCCGATTGTTAAATAGATCAAAATGGTCAATTTTTCGACCAATCAGAATGCAGCAAAACTAGAATTCTCTATAGAAAGCTTAGAGCTAAATTACTGTATTTATTTATAAGGGTGGAGATTCTTAAGTAGGTACCATAGGGGGGGATTGTTAAGTAGATCCGAAAAATTATGGTCAAAAGATTGTGATCTTGTTAACTATTCTCTCCCCCCCCCAAATTGCAATAGGGGGGAAATAAATAATAATTAGCACGGTACAAAACTCGTATATGCTTAACTGTTCAATCCTTTCTTTATAGGGGGGATTTTCGTTACAAGGTACCATAGTGGAATTGAATGAAAATCATTTTTTCCATTGAAAATATAATTTTAAGAAATTATCTTAAACTGTTTTAAATTCGTTTTTGTTACATGAGAGCAACTTTGGCATCAAAAAGTCGTTATGAGTAAAAAAAAGCTTATCAATTAATTTTCATGTATTAAAGCTGTATGATATACTTTTTTCCATAATACAATATCGCACTTCTGAGATCACATAAGGTTTTTACGAAAAAAATTTAGCTTGCAATTTTTTTTGTGTCAATAAAGTAGCCCATGCTGTTTTCATGCAAAATTCTTTGTTTAGACAGACCTTATGTTTTGTTGTTTTTCTATGTTAACATACACTTAAGACTTACTGAAGAAAAGCTTTTAATTCAACTCCAGAGTTTGAAAAAAGGCTCATTCTAGGGTATAATTGCACGGAAAAATGGTTATCATGCTGCTCTTCCGGTTGACCAAAAATGCTAGTCATACACTTTTCATATATGAAAAAATGCTCTTCAGACACTTTTAATGCAATTCCACCAGTACAGAAAAGTGCATGAAAGGTCTATGATTAGTGATTTTTCATATACTGAAAATATGATTAAAAAAATTATATTTTCTTAAATTTTAATTTCTTAAAACCGATCACATGTGGCAAAAACCTTGCTTACACAAAAGTAAACTCACCAAAGTTTTGACCGTCCCGCAATTACAACGCATCTTTAACGGCCTGAACTGTTTTATTTTTGTCTTAAAAAATGATAAAATGAAAACAGGAAAATTTTAAGTTTTGGCAATTTTTTTTTCTAATCTGAATTTTTAGTTAATCATGCCTTGATCAAAGCATACAAAAAGATGTGCCATACAAAATAAGGCGTTCTGAGCGTTTTTGAAGAACATTAATTTGGGAAATGGAACAAAATCAACTTTTGTGTATCCAAGATTACGTTATGCGCACAAAAAACTATTTTTTTTCAGAAAAAAATTGTTTGAGCACAAAATTTGTTTTACGATTGAAAAAAGACAGTTTTGGGTCAAATTCAATATTGCATTACAACATCAAAAAGTGATGGTCAATAGATTTTCTAAATATGGAAATTGCATGATTAGCAATGTTTGTTGACAAAATATTTTTCTTAAATTTACGAAAAAACAAGAAATTTTTTTTTGAAAATTCGGGTACTTCGTTGTAGCAAAAAACTTGAACTTTGTATTTTTGTAGTTTTTTATAGACTGGTTTATGGAATTGTATGATTAGCATTTTCGGTCTATGGAGGTCAACCCGGGCTCATACCTTTTTTCTCTATGAAACTGTATGATGTTTTCCACCCGAGGAGCTTCTATGATGTAGTCCACTTACGGGCCCGGGCGGATTTAGGGTTTTTTCGAGAATGCGATGGATTTTCGATCAAAAAATTTTTCGACGAAATTTTTAAGTCAAACTAATTTTTTTTCGAAAACTTTTGAAAAACAAAAAAAAACATTTTTGAGAAACAAAACAAAATTGCGTTTATATTCGCCTTGTGACCCTTGGGCATTGCATCATCTATGGGACCCATTAACGACCACAGATAATCTTATTTATATTAATAATGATGTCACTGCTCAATCTCGAGTAGACCGTTCAAACTATTGATTGCCTAATGTGGACTGTTCAAATGAACAAACGAGATATTGAGCAAAATTTGCGCTTTTGGAGTTACGCAACTGATTTTTCAAGTGACCCTTACGTATATGAACAAGCTTGGTTTTTTGACATGTTTCATAATTTACTCTGGAAAGGTAAGTCAATAGAATAACTTAAATCAATTCAATTTGGCATAATTTCTATCAGTAGCAATTCGCTCTTACGCAATATATAACGGAACTAATTATTGCGCCTTAATCATCCCAAAATGATCTATTTGACAATGATCAAACCCAACTTTCAAACCCCTTACTTGGAAAAAAAATTGATGCAAAGTGAAAAACATTTCTTAAAACATGAGCTCAAGGCACCAATTTTTTTCACAATAAAACAACCTTTCGTCGAAAAAGTTTATTCTAAAATGTCAGGAAAGAAGAGCGCAAGCATTTTGCCAATTTTCTTCAAATATTTTCAAACTGATTTTTCTCGATACTAGAAAAAACTTTTGGGAATTTTTAAAAGTTATTCGATTCACAACTGAAGGGGCTTTAATATGATTTTACTCAACCCAGTCCAATGGTTAATTGTGGTACCTGATTTTTAGTGGAAATCAAAATGGAAAAGAAAGAAAAAACGAAAACTCACCCGAATACAAAGATTTTGTTAGCAGTAAAAGACCTCTGGGAGCGTAGAGCGTATAAAGTTCCATACATTCAGCAAATTTCGGAGCAGTAAAGACATCCCAGCTGAGAACAACGTTTTTCTCAGAGGATGAACCAATTAAATGAGGTGTCTCCTTTTCTCAGTTTGCCGATATGAGAAATTCTATCAATAAATATAGTAGTTTTTTTTCTTAAACTTTAAGGAACAATGAGTTTCGTTAGCTAAAAGTATCTTACAAATGAAATTTGTTTAAAACCGAGTGTATATCTTATTGAAACTTTATTTTACTAAACTTATTTTTAAAAATTAGATCCTTACACTAACTATAAGACGTAATCACTCGCTAGACTCCGGCGAAATTAGACAAAAATTTTAATAATGAAAAACATTCTTTCGACACGAGTGAAAGTGCCTAATTATTACGTATCACTCGACTCATTCCGACCATTACTTGTGGCACCTAACTTTGCGTTTATTATATGTCAGGGCGTTTATTATATGTCACCTAATTTTATGTCAGGTTTTGTTTTATATTTAGCCCAACTTCACTGAAAGTTGACTGCGTATGGGTATCAATCTCGCAATCTTTGAACTGCGAGTATATATGCATCAGATTAAAATGCGGATGGAATCGCTGCTGGAATAGAAAATCATTTTTCTATAATCGAATTAAATATGTTTGGTAAATCATCTGCACTAATCCAAACTCACTAAAAGCAAACTAAGTGGTCATAATAATTGGTGTAACGCCAAGAACTAATGAAGTGCTGATTTAATTCATCTGGTTGAGATTGAACAAAAAAAGATGAGAACTAATTACACTTTAAAATTTTACCAAAAGTTTTATATTGCAAATAAAGTTGCGAATTTCGGGGTCAATATTTAACCCCAAAAGCGTGTCGATTTGGTTTCCTTCAGTAATTCATAACTTACGCTAAATATAATGAGTCAAAAGATGAGCAGATTTTAACAAATTGAATCTCTCATCCAGTCATTTTTCTCTTTTAAAGCTTTCCAAACTGATTATGTGATGACTTCTTTTTGATATTTTTGTAGACAATTTTGAAATTTTTGACAAACCCCCGGACCTTGACATACAAAGTTTTCAAAACTCTTTTTGGGCTCCTATCTCCAAGTTTTAAGAGTATTATGCTTTAATCAAATTTATTCCTCCTAAGAATGCTCAATTTTAGTTTTGAGATTTCCGTATGCTCTGACGTCGTTAGCGTCCGACGAAATTCTTTCACGCGACATGTAAAATGCGACACTGCCTTTCATAAATCCACCGACCAGAGCCAAAAGTTTTGATTCATGATGAAACGACAACTTGGACTCGGATCTCGATTTATAGAACTCGCGAATTCTTTGTCCTCCCCGCCATAGCTCGACTGTAGTAAGGGTAGTCTTTTGTTTGTTTTTCCCACTTATAACTAGAAAAATCTCCCCTTTGTTTGAGCTGCAATAATTTTGGGGCCATGATTTATTAGCTGCTTGGCTCCAAGAACCTTTTTGATATACAAGTAAAGGCGGTTCTGGATTCAAACGTGATTCGTTACAGAAGTAAAAGCTACCCGAGCCTTTGAAATTAAGAAATCCGTGTGGTTTCAAAGTTTCTCCCTTTTTAACGAAAAAGTTAAAGTTCGAAATGTTGTGAACAAGTATCAACTCGGCAAAATTTACCTCGAGGAACCCATTATCAGAACTCAGTAAAGAGAGTGTTTCGCCTTGGTGGTACAGTAACACTGAATTTGACAGCCCTTCTAAAAAGTTGTCCGGTAAAGTTTTAGCTGGGTGAATAAATATAGTCCCAGCTTCGGGTTTTAGATCAGGATCAATTAGCGATTTTTTATGACAAAAGCAGGTTTCAGAAAATAAACAAAGAATAAATACGATTGAATTTTTAAAAACTATTGTAAATCTCACAATATTCAATTTAAACCAGAAGTGGTAAATTGAAAAATATATATATAAAAAAAAACACTTTAATCTGAAAAATGAAAATAGTCGTATGTTACAATAAAAACTGCGTTTTAGTCTTGCCAAACCTCGAGCAAAAACGTCGCAAATAAAGAGGTTAATAACTAATTACTGGTGATTCGATGAGTAACTAGCCAATAAACATTTTGACCGATGAAAAGTCTGATTTAGTACAAATAGTACAAACTAGTATATAGTAAATTGAAAGTTTAGGTGAGTTGTTTTCGAGCATTAATAACAATGTCTGGACTCTATGCGCATGTTCAGACTAGTCTAATCGATGAGCAGCCGAATATCTAGGCCTCCCTCAATGTCTAAACAAAGGCAGAGGTGCGGTACACGTTCAAGGTGTTGAGCACCAATAGGGAGGGGGGTTGTTTTATCAACTCTGATCGTACCCGGGAAGAAATTCAGAGTAAATAGTCCCAAACCCCATAAATTATATATAGGCTGTGCCAACCCATTATTAAATGGAATTACAGAATAAGTTCGAAAAAAAAACAGCCACTAACGTGCAATCTCGCATGGATAGGTGTACCTAGAATTGCCTGGTTGCCTAATGTAAAAAATGCATCGATATTTTCATTGAAATTTGAGCAATTCTTCAGTTTAATTAACACATGAATATGAAGTAAGGTCAAGACACGAGGAACCGATTAAGATAGCTGACATTCTGAAACGTCCGGACGGTCTCGTCTGTATTTGTATGGTACAAGTATGGTACGGTCTAGTTGGGGTTGGAACCCTAAATAATAGATGGGTCTTGGAGAAAAAGTTTTAGGCCCCAAAACTATCGGAAACTTTGGGTAGAAAGTGATTTAAATGCGGTTCATGGACTCACATTTCATACATATACTTGTTTTTTATAGGGATCTAATTCTCATCATCACCTGCTTCGGTATTTGTTTATTGTTCACCGTATTATGTAATTATTAAATCATTCTATCATTTGTATCCTATTATTCGGAGGCGGAGCAATGAGCAGAATGGTCCAAGTGCAGAATGGGTTCAAGAGCAGAAAAACAGACAAATATTGACTTATATTGGTTTCGTCAAAAAATACCAAGAAAACGAATAAATTATACATGAATTGACTAATTTCATTAAGTTTTTTGATTAAATTTGTTTAAAAATTCTTGATTAAATTGTTCAAATTATGCATAAAATGTTCGTTGCTTCGCTATTATTGACATTTCCGATAATTATTTTACCAATTAGCTTATAGAAGTTGATATTTTTCTATTTTTCTGCTATTGGACCCATTCTGCTCTTAGACCATTCTGCTTATTGACTAGCCACCCTATTATTCATATCTATGGGGAATCGGCCTATTTTGCATGTGTGTAGATTAGCATACCCATGTATAAGAATGCAGTTTGAAGACTCGTTCATTTTTTTGGTCTTAATTGACACCCAATTGAAGAAGAAATTGCATGCTAATAGGCAGACATGCTAATCGCGGGTGCCGGACATCAAGCCGACGGGACTTCAAGCCGAATCGTAAAATTAGGGACTTCAAGCCAAAAATTTTCTCAATAAGTCATGAAATAAGATTAATTTGAACACTTTTCTGAAGATTTTCTCATTTTCATTATCTTTAGTCGGTATTTATCAGCGTTTTCATAAAATTTAAACCTCCAAATGATGTTTAGGAAAGTTGAAAAATAAAACACGGCTAAAGGCAAGTTTTTTGTTTATAATTCATGCTATTCAAAAACCGGCTGATATTATTAAAGGATGTCAATCCTAAGTGATTCATTGTCATAAATAACGCTTATTATGGACTAAACTAGCGTAAGATTTTGAAAAGCAACGTTGTACAGATGAAAAAATATTGATTTGAGGTACTTGTAAAGTTTAATTTTCGGCCTCAAGTCCCTTTGGCTTGAAGTCCCGTCGGCTTGTTGTCCTAGACCCGCTAATCGCTACGCTCCCATATCTATGTAATGAAAAAAAGGGATTGGTCCAAATCTGTGAATAGTTTCAGGACCCTTCGAAATGGACCCTCAAATTGGACTGCATTTCCTTCGCCTTCGTTCATAAGAAGTTACCTTCCCATTAAGTTAGTAGGTTCTGTGTTGTTTTATATAATTCTTTTTCTAATATCAATTCGTCAACTATTATCTATGAAATGTAACACCAAACATGTTTATCAGACATTCGAGTTTAAGTTAGAGCAAGAGGTGTTAGCATCAACGGGGGAGGGGGGGGGGGGTCGTTATTATGCAATAATAACTCATTGTTTACATAATACACCAGCTATGAGCGTCCATGATATTTTCACGACTTCAATAAATAAGTAGAGCTAATAGAGTTAGCAATCAATTTACCTGTCCAAACTAATGCAAAACACAACCAGCGGAAAACAAAGAAAAACTTGATTAAGCTGGACAATATGAACAAACATGCAAAAAGTGAGAAAAGTTAAGCGTCATACAAATATTCAGAATATGCGATTGGTTTTTGTTTATGAAAACGGTGAGTAAATAAATATCATGTTGTTTCATGACTAATTAGTCATTTCATCGTTTGCAAGACTGTCGACGCTAATTATCCGTTGAGTAAGGTGACCTGGAGACCAGTCAGAAAGATCGCTTTTAACGGAGTGCAGCCAGTATTTAGACAGCCGCGTATTCATACTGGTCAGTATTTAGACAAATACTGTATGAACCAATCAGAATCGAGAAAAAACAAATAATCCAAAATAAATAATAATTATTTACTAATTTCTTCTTTGTCTCGATTCTGATTGGTTGAAACAGTATTTGTCTAAATACTGACCAGTATGAATACGCGGCTGTCTAAATACTGACATGTAACCGCTTTTAACACAAAAAGCTAAAAATCGATGAGCAACGAAAGGCTGGAGAAAAATTGGATCTACTTAACAATTGCCACCCCTTTCAAGAAAGAGGGGCCGATTGTTAAATAGATCAAAATGGTCAATTTTTCGACCAATCAGAATGCAGCAAAACTAGAATTCTCTATAGAAAGCTTAGAGCTAAATTACTGTATTTATTTATAAGGGTGGAGATTCTTAAGTAGGTACCATAGGGGGGGGGGGGATTGTTAAGTAGATCCGAAAAATTATGGTCAAAAGATTGTGATCTTGTTAACTATTCTCTCCCCCCCCCAAATTGCAATAGGGGGGAAATAAATAATAATTAGCAAGGTACAAAACTCGTATATGCTTAACTGTTCAATCCTTTCTTTATAGGGGGGATTTTCATTACAAGGTACCATAGTGGAATTGAATGAAAATCATTTTTTCCATTGAAAATATAATTTTAAGAAATTATCTTAAACTGTTTTAAATTCGTTTTTGTTACATGAGAGCAACTTTGGCATCAAAAAGTCGTTATGAGTAAAAAAAAAGCTTATCAATTAATTTTCATGTATTAAAGCTGTATGATATACTTTTTTCCATAATACAATATCGCACTTCTGAGATCACATAACGTTTTTACGAAAAAAATTTTGCTTGCAATTTTTTTGTGTCAATAAAGTAGCCCATGCTGTTTTCATGCAAAATTCTTTGTTTAGACAGACCTTATGTTTTGTTGTTTTTCTATGTTAACATACACTTAAGACTTACTGAAGAAAAGCTTTTAATTCAACTCGAGAGTTTGAAAAAAGGCTCATTCTAGGGTATAATTGCACGGAAAAATGGTTATCATGCTGCTCTTCCGGGTTGACCAAAAATGCTAGTCATACACTTTTCATATATGAAAAAATGCTATTCAGACACTTTTAATGCAATTCCACCAGTACAGAAAAGTGCATGAAAGGTCTATGATTAGTGATTTTTCATATACTGAAAATTTGATTGAAAAAATTATATTTTCTTAAATTTTAATTTCTTAAAACCGATCACATGTGGCAAAAACCTTGCTTACACAAAAGTAAATTCACCAAAGTTTTGACCGTCCCGCAATTACAACGCATCTTTAACGGCCTGAACTGTTTTATTTTTGTCTTAAAAAATGATAAAATGAAAACAAGAAAATTTTAAGTTTTGGCAATTTTTTTTTCTAATCTGAATTTTTAGTTAATCATGCCTTGATCAAAGCATACAAAAAGATGTGCCATACAAAATAAGGCGTTCTGAGCGTTTTTGAAGAACATTAATTTGGGAAATGGAACAAAATCAACTTTTGTGTATCCAAGATTACGTTATGCGCACAAAAAACTATTTTTTTTCAGAAAAAAATTGTTTGAGCACAAAATTTGTTTTACGATTGAAAAAAGACAGTTTTGGGTCAAATTCAATATTGCATTACAACATCAAAAAGTGATGGTCAATAGATTTTCTAAATATGGAAATTGCATGATTAGCAATGTTTGTTGACAAAATATTTTTCTTAATTTTACGAAAAAACAAGAAATTTTTTTTTGAAAATTCGGGTACTTCGTTGTAGCAAAAAACTTGAACTTTGTATTTTTGTAGTTTTTTATAGACTGGTTTATGGAATTGTATGATTAGCATTTTCGGTCTATGGAGGTCAACCCGGGCTCATACCTTTTTTCTCTATGAAACTGTATGATGTTTTCCACCCGAGGAGCTTCTATGATGTAGTCCACTTACGGGCCCGGGCGGATTTAGGGTTTTTTCGAGAATGCGATGGATTTTCGATCAAAAAATTTTTCGACGAAATTTTTAAGTCAAACTAATTTTTTTTTTCGAAAACTTTTGAAAAACAAAAAAAAAACATTTTTGAGAAACAAAACAAAACTGCGTTTATATTCGCCTTGGGACCCTTGGGCATTGCATCATCTATGGGACCCATTAACGACCACAGATAATCTTATTTATATTAATAATGATGTCACTGCTCAATCTCGAGTAGACCGTTCAAACTATTGATTGCCTAATGTGGACTGTTCAAATGAACAAACGAGATATTGAGCAAAATTTGCGCTTTTGGAGTTACGCAACTGATTTTTCAAGTGACCCTTACGTATATGAACAAGCTTGGTTTTTTGACATGTTTCATAATTTACTCTGGAAAGGTAAATCAATAGAATAACTTAAATCAATTCAATTTGGCATAATTTCTATCAGTATCAATTCGCTCTTACGCAATATGTAACGGAACTAATTATTGCGCCTTAATCATCCCAAAATGATCTATTTGACAATGATCAAACCCCACTTTCAAACCCCTTACTTGGAAAAAAAATTGATGCAAAGTGAAAAACATTTTTTAAAACATGAGCTCAAGGCACCAATTTTTTTCACAATAAAACAACCTTTCGTCGAAAAAGTTTATTCTAAAATGTCAGGAAAGAAGAGCGCAAGCATTTTGCCAATTTTCTTCAAATATTTTCAAACTGATTTTTCTCGATACTAGAAAAAACTTTTGGGAATTTTTAAAAGTTATTCGATTCACAACTGAAAGGGCTTTAATATGATTTTACTCAACCCAGTCCAATGGTTAATTGTGGTACCTGATTTTTAGTGGAAATCAAACTGGAAAAGAAAGAAAAAACGAAAACTCACCCGAATACAAAGATTTTGTTAGCAGTAAAAGACCTCTGGGAGCGTAGAGCGTATAAAGTTCCATACATTCAGCAAATTTCGGAGCAGTAAAGACATCCCAGCTGAGAACAACGTTTTTCTCAGAGGATGAACCAATTAAATGAGGTGTCTCCTTTTCTCAGTTTGCCGATATGAGAAATTCTATCAATAAATATAGTAGTTTTTTTTCTTAAACTTTAAGGAACAATGAGTTTCTATAGCTAAAAGTATCTTACAATTGAAATTTGTTTAAAACCGAGTGTATATCTTATTGAAACTTTATTTTACTAAACTTATTTTTAAAAATTAGATCCTTACACTAACTATAAGACGTAATCACTCGCTAGACTCCGGCGAAATTAGACAAAAATTTTAATAATGAAAAACATTCTTTCGACACGAGTGAAAGTGCCTAATTATTACGTATCACTCGACTCATTCCGACCATTACTTGTGGCACCTAACTTTGCGTTTATTATATGTCAGGGCGTTTATTATATGTCACCTAATTTTATGTCAGGTTTTGTTTTTATATTTAGCCCAACTTCACTGAAAGTTGACTGCGTATGGGTATCAATCTCGCAATCTTTGAACTGCGAGTATATATGCATCAGATTAAAATGCGGATGGAATCGCTGCTGGAATAGAAAATCATTTTTCTATAATCGAATTAAATATGTTTGGTAAATCATCTGCACTAATCCAAACTCACTAAAAGCAAACTAAGTGGTCATAATAATTGGTGTAACGCCAAGAACTAATGAAGTGCTGATTTAATTCATCTGGTTGAGATTGAACAAAAAAAGATGACAACTAATTACACTTTAAAATTTTACCAAAAGTTTTATATTGCAAATAAAGTTGCGAATTTCGGGGTCAATATTTAACCCCAAAAGCGTGTCGATTTGGTTTCCTTCAGTAATTCATAACTTACGCTAAATATAATGAGTCAAAAGATGAGCAAATTTTAACAAATTGAATCTCTCATCCAGTCATTTTTCTCTTTTAAAGCTTTCCAAACTGATTATGTGATGACTTCTTTTTGATATTTTTGTAGACAATTTTGAAATTTTTGACAAACCCCCGGACCTTGACATACAAAGTTTTCAAAACTCTTTTTGGGCTCCTATCTCCAAGTTTTAAGAGTATTATGCTTTAATCAAATTTTATTCCTCCTAAGAATGCTCAATTTTAGTTTTGAGATTTCCCGTTTATTGCGTAAAGGATTCCGTAGTACATTCTTTTTCGGAAACTTTCGGTCAATGTGAAGTTCTTACTGCTTTTGTGAGATAAATCAAATCAATTTTCAAACCATGTAGAACGTTCAAAACTGAAACTTTTGCTTCTCGATAAATAAGAAACTCTCATTTTCAGATGAATTTCTGATGGTCCCAGTTCTTTTTACGGAAAAAAACCTCACAAAAAACAAACGAGGATAGCCAGTTGCTGTGCAAGTAGCACAAAATCTTCAGACCATAGTCTTAAAAAAACGCATCAAAGTATTTTCAGCTTATTGTCGTTTATTTTCGGCGTGGTGTGATACATAGAGCTGAACAGAAAACTGGAGATTAGGTATATTCGACAGTCATAGAAAAAAAAAGCAAATTGAAAAACAAAAAGAAAGTAAAATTTTGCAGTTGTTTTGAATTTTTGAAAAATTTGATTCCAAAAAGGCACTATAATGCTCAAAGTTAACAAACTTTGGTCAAGTATAACTAAGTTTTACCTTTAGGTTATGCTTTTGCAAGCTGTTAAGCAATTAAAATAAAACTGCTTGCTCGCTTTCCTTGCTCGAAATAAGACGAAAAATCAAAAGGTTCAAACCGGTTTTTCTCGACATTGAGAATTTTTTTAAATTATTTGAAGGATTCGAATCACCACTGTAAGAGTTTCAACGTAATATATCACACAACCCTGATTTGCGTGGAAAACAAAAAAAACTGGAAAAAAAAATAAAAAAATTTCAGAACACAAAGTTTCTTTCCTTTTTCAATGGTCGGAACAATTATGAATTTGGCTTTTCTCTGAAATTTTTATTTTTGACTGGAAAAGAGCTCGAGTTTTTTTATTTGATGTGAAGTATTGTGAATACATTTTTTCTTCATACCTTACATTGTAATATCACGTAATTAGCCATTATCACATGTACAGCAGCTAAGAAATTGAAAGTTTTGAAAGGTTGGTGCTGGGGCGGGCCGCGGCGAAGAGCTCAATAATGGAAAAACGATGATCGTGTTTGTCAGGTTCCAATGATGCAAATGACTTTTGAACAGATTTTTTGGCTCTTTTCCAGTTTTGAAGAATCAATTTCACGTTGTCATAATTTAAATAACTTTTGCATAGTGAACAAACTAACTAAAGTGAGCATAATTGTGCTTGATACCTTACTTCTTAACATCACGCGTTATGCCATAAAGACACGTAAGACAATTGAGAAAACGGCAAATTTGAAAATGGGGAGGGAGAGGCGAAAAGAGCTGATTTTTTCATATCAAGCAATTAACACTATCATTATTTCGGTTAAACAAAACAAAAATGTTTTGCCTGAGCTTCAAGATTCTGAAGTTGTTTTCAGCAAGTTTTGAATTTTTGCAATTTTTAATTTATAATAAAGCCACAAACCATGGTTGTTACAAAGATGTATATTAGTCATCCTCTATGCAACAATTGTATCAATTAGTTTGCCTCAAAGAAACTTGAATAAATTCCGCACCGGATCACTTCCCCGCTTTCATTTAACATAAAATAATCACAGGTGAACTTTTTTTACTCACTTTAATCTTTTAGGGCTTCAAAATTTTTCATGAGCTATCAAAAAAGTTCGTAGAAAATCTAATTTGTTTCGAGACAAAATGCTCTTTTCAATTTTAACTTACCCAACTTACTATCAAAATAGTTCTAATCCACCACTGTAAGACTTTGGGCTCTTTTCCACTGCGCCTCTTCCACAATTGAATTTTTCCAGTTTTGAAGAATCAATTTCACGTTGTCATAATTTAAATAAGTTTTGCATAGTGAACAAACTAACTAATGTGAACATATTTGTGCTTCATACCTTACTTCTTAACATCACGCGTTATACCATAATGACACGTAAGACAATTGAGAAAACGGCAAATTTGAAATGTGGGAGGGAGAGGCGAAAAGAGCTGATTTTTTTTATATCAAACAATTAACACTATCATTATTTCGGTTAAACAAAACAAAAATGTTTTGCCTGAGCTTCAAGATTCTGAAGTTGTTTTCAGCAAGTTTTGAATTTTTGCAATTTTTAATTTATAATAAAGCCACAAACCATGGTTGTTACAAAGATGTATATTAGTCATCCTCTATGCAACAATTGTACCAATTAGTTTGCCTCAAAGAAACTTGAATAAATTCCGCACTGGATCACTTCCCCGTTTTCACTTAACATAAAATAATCACAGGTGAATTTTTTTTTCTTTGATATTTTAGGGCATGAGCTATCAAAAAATTTGTAGAAAATCTAGTTTGTTTTGAGACAAAAGTCTCTTTCCAATTTTAACTTACACAACTTACTATCAAAATAGTTCTAACCCACCACTGTAAGACTTTGGGCTCTTTTCCACTCCGCCTCCATCAAAATTAAACTTTTCCATTTTATCAGTTGCTTTACGTGTTATTTCAGCTAAACGTGTGATGTAACGACCTAGAATATGAAACAAAATCTGTTCACAATTGTGAATTGGTTCACCATGCCAAGTTTCATTGCACTATGAAAATTTCATAATGGTTTTTCAAAATTGATTTTTACATGTACGGGGGGGGGGGAGGAGAGCCGGACTTTAAATTATGAAGGGGGCTATAATTTGAAGAAGGCGGCCAGATTGGGAAAGAGCCAAAAATAATTACGCTCGGAGCATTCTGTGGTAGCTTGATAGCAATAAACTGTTTCGATTTTATTAAGATTTTATTATTATGCTGTCTAACAAAAAATACCGCGGATGCTCTAAACACGAAAATAAAGCTCTTTTTCCTTCCCCCCCCCCCCACCTCCAAGTTTTTACATGTAAATTTATTGACCACTTTGTCCGATTGCTATGAAAATTTACATACAGACTAATAAGGCCACGACAAACATATTTGGTAGTCATACTCAACCTCGTAAAACCACTCGTTTCACTAATATATTGAAGGTCGTGTTTGAAAGGAAAAAGAGCCTATGTTCCGACCACAGCCTTAAGAAAATACAAAAAAAAAACTGTTTTTCAAATAAGTGTAGTTTTTTCTGCGTGGTGTGATAAATATTTGGTGAAATACTGTTCAACCAAAATCTGCTTATAAAACACGTGCAATTTCAGGTTGACTTGTCATTTTTGACTCTCTGCGTCTGGTCAGCGAGTCTCAAGAGCGCAACCAATTCCAACCATTTCAGAAGTACAATAAGCCAAAGGAACCCAAGACTGTTTTAAAGCGCCGTGCCAAGGCCTGCTTTCGGATTGCAAACTAAGAAGAATCCCCCAAGAATGCCGCCCAAGAAGAGTAAGGACAAAGAGCCTGACTCGGATAGCTCAGATGGCTACTCGAGTGTAACCGAGGAGAGTGATTCGGAGGACGAGGTCAAACAGGTTTACAACTCGGAAATCGACAATGTTGAGGCTCCCGAGGACGAGAAAGAAGACGAAGAGGAAGGACGGGATGGAAAAGACACCCAGAGCGACTTCTACGACGTCGACAGTCGAGATCTAGAAGACGGACCAAGCACTTCGGATGCCGGAAGGTCCGATGATGCTAGCGAAAATGAAGACGACAGCACAGATGAAGACGAAGTTGTTTTGAATGAGGGTAAACCAGGAGACGATGATGACGAAGAGGAAAATGAGAACACCGGAGAAACCTTGTCACCAGACGGAAGCATCAATGAAGCACCTCCGAAAGAAAGTGCTGTAAGTAGATCAAAAGTAAGCAGTGGGATGGGATCTTCTCAAATGTCCTCCAAGAAGTCCTCGCAAGCATCTGGTCAAACTGGATCTTTAAGAAAGTCATCAGTGAAATCAGGATCACAGGCAAGTATAACCAAACGACCTTCAACAAGACAGCCCAGGAAGAGTTCGGGAACTCAGACTGGTAGTAGTGGAGTTGACAGAAGTACTCAGGAACCCACGAGACCAAGCATGGGATCTGAAGCCACCGACGATGTTGGAACTCAAGCTAAGCCGAGTACCATGTCTAAGTCTGCTGCAACCGGCTCAGCTGCTTCACAGGATGTCAGAGAAACGGACGACTTGAGCTCCCAGGAAAAAGAAGAGCTACGTCAACTTTCGGAATCCCTGGCTGAAAGAGAAAAAGCAGCCGGTCTCTCAGACAGTCAAGTATCTGGTTCTAATGCAGGCGAAACTACCCAAAATGGAAACAAGTTTGCCTCAAATTCCAAAAAGAAATCACTAGGTGAATTATCAGAGGGTCAAACAATCACTGTGTCGAGCGCTAGCCAGCAGTCGGCAGAAAATCCGACGTACTCATCGCAAGCGGAAAGTCAAGCAACTGCATCTGAAAACGAGAGAGCTGATAAAGTATCCGCTCCAGGGACATCTAAGGGAGCTTCTGGAACTGAAAACCTTTCTACGGCCGGAGGTAAGCAGACTGCAGGGAAACCATCAGCTAGCGTTGTCTCATCAGGTGTGCAAAGTACAATGGCAGGAAGTCATCAGTTTTCTGATAAAAGAAACACTCAATCTCAGGAACAGTCAATGGGAGCGGGATCCTCCAAACCCGGTGGAAGTCAGGCTACTCGATCTTATGACGTGGACAAGGCTTCTGGATCTGTCAATGAACTTTCAAAAAAACCCAGTCAGAGCAGTGCCTCTGTTATGAACAGTCAGATTGGGGGCCCCGACTCAAACAGACCAACCGAGTATCTGAGCCGAAACCAGTCGTCCAAGAACCAATCGTCTGGCCGAGATGAATCAAAAGGAACTGAAGATCAGCTTAATGATGCAATAATGGAGAATAAAATGTCAGACGTAAATGACGATGAGTATTACTACTATGGGTCGGCTGCATCGGCTAAACCAAACAACCAGACCAATCCTTCTAAAGAATCTAGTCATATTGAAATTGGTAAATCTACAGCTGATAATCTCGGGGACTTGGAGAATGCAGGGCCCACAGCTGAAAAACCTAGATCAACCTTGAGAGGCACTGAAGCTCCAGGAACACAAGTTAACGAAACACAGCAAACTGGAGCTCCTGCTGGTTCTCAAGTCTCCGGTAGTCGACAGTCTGGTGCAACTCCTGGATCGCAAGTCAGTGGAACCCAGCAATCAGGTGAACCGGCAGGATCACAGGCTACTGGCTTTCAGCAAACTGGGGCTCCTGCTGGTTCCCAGGTCTCCGGTACTCAACAGTCTGCTGCAACTCCTGGCTCGCAAGTCAGTGGAGCCGAGCCATCGGGTGCTCCGGCAGGATCACAGGCTGCTGGCTCTCAGCAAACTGGGGCTCCTTCTGGTTCCCAGGTCTCCGGTACTGAACAGTCTGGTGCAAATCCTGGATCGCAAGTCAGTGGAACCCAGCAATCGGGTGCTCCGGCAGGATCCCAGGTCACTGGCTCTCAGCAAGCTGGGGCTCCTGCTGGTTCCCAAGTCTCTGGTAGTCAACAGCCTGGTACAACTCCTGGATCGCAAGTCAGTGGAACCCAGCAATCGGGTGAACCGGCAGGATCACAGGCTACTGGCTCTCAGCAAAATGGAGCTCCTGCTGGTTCCCAGGTCTCCGGTACTCAACAGTCTGGTGCAACTCCTGGATCGCAAGTCAGTGGAACCCAGCAATCGGGTGATCCGGCAGGATCACAGGCTACTGCCTCTCAGCAAACTGGGGCTCCTGCTGGTTCCCAAGTCTCTGGTAGTCAACAGCCTGGTACAACTCCTGGATCGCAAGTCAGTGGAACCCAGCAATCGGGTGATCCGGCAGGATCACAGGCTACTGCCTCTCAGCAAACTGGGGCTCCTGCTGGTTCCCAAGTCTCTGGTAGTCAACAGCCTGGTACAACTCCTGGGTGGCAGATCAGTGGAACCCAGCAATCGGGTGAACCGGCAGGATCACAGGCTGCTGGCTCTCAGCAAAATGGAGCTCCTGCTGGTTCGCAAGTCTCTGGTAGTCAACAGCCTGGTACAACTCCTGGATCGCAGGTCAGTGGAACTCAGCAATCCGGTGCTCCAACAGGATCACAGGCTACTGGCTCTCAGCAAAATGGAGCTCCGACTGGTTCCCAAGTCTCTGGTAGTCAACCGCCTGGTACAACTCCTGGATCGCAAGTCAGTGGAACCCAGCAATCGGGTGAGCCGGCAGGATCACAGGCTACTGGCTCTCAGCAAAATGGAGCTCCTGCTGGTTCTCAAGTCTCCGGTAGTCGACAGTCTGGTGCAACTCCTGGATCACAAGTCAGTGGAACCCAGCAATCAGGTGATCCAGCAGGATCACAGGCTACTGACTCTCAGCAAACTGGGGCTCCTGTTGGTTCCCAAGTCTCTGGTAGTCAACAAGCTGGTACAACTCCTGGATCGCAGACCAGTGGAACCCAGCAATCGGGTGCTCCAACAGGATCCCAGGTCACTGGCTCTCAGCAAACTGGGGCTCCGGCTGGTTCCCAAGTCTCTGGTAGTCAACAGCCTGGTACAACTCCTGGATCGCAGGTCAGTGGAACTCAGCAATCCGGTGCTCCAACAGGATCACAGTTTACTGGATCTCAGCAAACGGGCGCTACTCCAGGTTCACAAGTCAGTGGATCACAGCAAACTGGAGCTCCGACTGACTCTCAGGTCCTTGGTACTCAACAGTCAGGTACAACTTCTGGATCGCAGGTCAGTGGAAGCAAACAATCAGGTGCTCCGACAGGATCACAGCCAGCAGGTTCTCAGAAAACTGGCGCTACTCCAGGTTCACAAGCCAGTGGAGCGCAACAAACAGGCGCTCCGACCGCCTCTCAAGTTTCTGGGTCTCAACAAACAGGAACTCAGAATGGCTCGCAGCAAACTCTTGCCCCATCTGGATCTCAAGCTGCTGGATCTCAACAAAATGGCACACTTGGTTCTCAGTCAGCAAGTTCACCTGGAAAACCTTCCGCAATATCTCAGAGTGTCGTTTCATCTGGAGTTGGAACAAGTATTAGCACTGAAAACCAAAGTTCACAGGATCGCGACGTTGCGCTTTCTGGTGGTTATGGACGACCTTCAGATGCATCAGCAAGTGTTGTCGCGTCTACTGCCGGATCCTATAATGCACCATATGGAAGTGAAAATAGTGGCGGTACCGGTGCAAGTCAATCGAGGGGAGTTTCTGGTTCTCGCAGCCAAAGCGGCGTATCGGCAGGCACCGGCGGAAAACTTTCTACTATTCGCAGTCAAAATGTAGGTTCAGATTACACCGACGATGACAGAATTTCTGAGTCAGAAAATGGGAGAGCCGACAATCTGGGGGTAGGGGAAGATCTCGATAATCTTCGAGGCGAGACCTTATCCCCAACTGGTCAAATTGTTGGATCCCGGTCAATGGGTGCCAGGAGCAGTGGAGACGATATGCTCCCAGCTGGTGATTTAAGACCAGAAGGAAGCTCGAGGCTCAGTGCTGTATCGGGAAGTTCTGAAAACCGACCATCAATGGTTGAAGGAAACTCCAGAGGATCTTACTTCCAGGGTGATGTCAACCCAAATGAACTTGAAACGATGGGACCCCACAGAGCGCCGGTTCCGGTTGACGATGTTTCTGATATCATTGATGCGGCAGACACGATGAAACAACACTATACTGATGAGTTTGAGGAGAAGTTTTTGATTGTTCGTCGCGGCTTTTGGGTTCATCTTACTGTCGATGACTTTCACGCAATATCTCTGTTCAAAAATAGAAACTACCATGCACGAAGAATAGCAGAGGATGTTCCAAGCAAAGCGCAAAGAGAGGTTCATTTAAACGTCAACACAGACCGAGGAGGCGAATATTCGGGATGGGAATTAGACGCGGAAAAAAGAAGATTTAAAATCCCTCCAAATGCTATAATAGGGGAGTGGAGGTTCTTCATCAACCGCAGGGGACCGTACAGGTTGTTCATTCTGTTCAACCCCTGGTGCGAAGAGGATCCAGTTTTCATGCCCGACCAAAATATGGCAGAAGAATACGTACTTGAGGAGGGTGGCTATCTTTACACAGGAACGAAATCTAAACGAGGATGGTTCTACGGTCAATTTGAGACAGGGATTCTCGAGATTGTTTTACATCTACTAGACAGGACATCAATAGTCCATTCTTTAAAAGCCAGTCCAATACATGTTGCAAGATCTATGAGTGCGGCTATCAATGCAAATGACAGTGACGATGGTTTGATACACGGACGTTGGAAAGGCAGTTATTCTGGCGGTCGGCACCCCTGCAGCTGGACAAACTCAGTCAACATATTCCAGAAGTTTGCAGAAAAAGGACGCCCTGTCAAGTATGGGCAGTGTTGGGTTTTCGCCGCATGTATGAACACGGCTCTTCGATGTCTTGGGATCCCAAGTCGAGTTGTGACTTGCACGGGTTGCTTCCACGATGAAAACAAAAATGTGGTCAAAGATTATTACTACGACGCTGGCTTGAGTCCGGTGCGAAAGAAGGAGTGGGAAGGAATGTGGAATTTCCATGTGTGGAATGAAGTCTGGATGAGACGTCGGGATCTGGGGGAAGCATACGATGGCTGGCAGGTAATCGACGCAACGCCTCAGGAGAAAAGCGATGGACTGTCGCAACTGGGTCCTGCCTCCCTTAGGGCTATCAAAGAGGGTCATTGTTACCTACCGTATGATGCTGCTTTCGTTTTCGCTGAAGTGAATGCAGATAAAGCATATTGGGTGCAAGACAACAGTGGCAAGTTTCAGCTATATAAAATTAAAAATTCTTCCGGAATTGGGACCCATCTTTACACAGATCAAGATGGACAGAGAATTGACATGATGGATCAATACAAATTTAAAGAAGGCTCCGTAGAAGAGCGACAGCAAACATTACTTGCGGTTTCTTGCGGTACCCGACCGTCAATTTACGACGAGGTTCCTAATAAGGACCTGGTAGAAATCACTTCGGATTTGCCCGAAGAGTACCACGCGCACAACGACTTGAGGTTTCAGATTTTCTTCAAGTTCAAAGAGGAAGACGACAACGGTGACGTCATCGCTAGAGTCACGTGTTGTGTGACAACTTATCACGGTGTTTTGATACAGGAACTATTAAGTGACAAGCAGAAACTAGAACTACCTGGCGGCAGTCCATATCAGGGAGTCATTCCGGCTCGCGAGGTCCAGCAACATCTAAATGGAGAAAACGTGCTTCGGTTTCACGTTTTCTGCTATACGCCAAAAAATCGAGATATGAGTGGTGAACAATTTATTGTCCAACTTGAATCGTGTGAGCCCACTCTCGAAGTCAGAACAGAAGGCCCCTTCAAGAAAGGTCAAGGGTTAGAGTTGGTTATGAATTTCGAAAACGAATACGAGTTCCCGCTTTCGAAATGTGCGTTCAAACTAGACGCTCCTTGGTTAAAAGATAACAAGCCGTTCGTGCTCAGAAACTTGATTAACCCCAGAGAGTCGAAGCATATTCGGGTCCAATACGTGCCGAGAAAACGAGGGGTGATTGTAATTGTCGGATCTTTTCTGTGCGACGAACTCAAGACTAAAAGTGTGACCGTGAAAATAAGAGTTGACTGAAAGTTGGCGAGACGAGAGAGAACGAATAGATCATATTAATAAAAATTTTCATAATGTTTTTTATTGTAACCAATAGTATAGACAAGCTAACCAGTACTCAGGCACCAAAGCATAATTGAAAAAATCTCAATTTTCCGAAAAAAAATCAAGAAATCAATTCTTTGTTAACCGACTCATTCGTTTTGATTTGCTCTCAAAAGTAACACATATTTCAAAAAAATTTCTTCTTAATTCCTGTTTGATAAAAACAGATATTATAAAAATCTATGGGATTGGGTTTTTTATGTTATTTTTTTATAATTTAATTTTTGAGACGCTTTGAAATTTTTTCACTTTTTCAAAAAATTACTCTAATTTTTCTCAAAAGTACTTAATCTAAGTTTTTATTTTAAAAAATGGTTCCAATGAGAAGTCCGCTTACCACCCTGCGTGCATGCGTAATTCCCTAAGCTCTCTTTACCTTACCACACTTTCTACAGCCTTCGAAAAAGTGTATGGGGTGAATTTTTTCACCTATATTTTTGGATCTCAACATTTTAAACTGCCCTCATGGGATTTGGAATCAACAGATAGAAAAAGTTGTGGGATACTCACCTGCATTTGCGGTTATACCCAAATTTGTTACACGAAAAGTTACACGAAAATGTCCCTCGGAAATGTCAAATACTGATTTTTTGACCGTTTTTTGAAACTTTTTGACTTTCTCAAAAACGACCCTCCAAAATCTGAGATTTTGTTTTAAATGGCTAGAACGGGTTTTGAGAAGCTCCCCTGTATACAAATTTAGGCCCAAATTTCTTTACACAAACGTTCTGTTTTTTTTTCTGTCTTTTTTCAATTTTTCTGTCTTTTCTCAAAAACTACCTCTTTAAATCTAAGATTTTGGCCTCAATGATAAGAACGGGTTATTGAAAGTTCGTTTGCATCAACGGTTTTGTCCAAACTTTTGACACATAAAAGCATGGCCGTGAGAAATAACAAATTTTGGATTTTTTGACTGTTTTTTGAAACTTTTTGAAATTTCTTGAAAACTACCTGCCCCAATTTGAGTTTTTGATTTCAAGCAAAATACGGGTTGTGAATAGCTCCCCTGCTTTAGCGGCTAAGCCCAATAAATTTTACACAAAAATCAATGGTTCTCAGAAAAACCAAGTTTTCGATTTTTCTGTTTTTCGAAAATTTTTGACTTCTGGAAAACTACCCTCTCAAATCTGAGATTTTGGTTTCAATGGGTAAAACGGAATTTGCAAAGCACACTGAATAAATTATTGTCCTCAAATTTTTTCACACAAAAAGTTTTGACTCTCGGAAAAGTCAATGTTTTGATTTCTTGTTCGTTTTTTTTTGAAACTTTTTGACTCCTCTCGAAAACAACTCAATCTGATATCAAGGGTTTAATCGAGGTAACAGGTTGTGGGAAGCTTCCTTTCATAAGATGCTACGCTCTAAAATTTGTTTGTCTCTGGGAAAATGAAAAAATCACAAAAATTTCACTCATATTTTGATAGAACAATAATTAAAGTTTGGTTGAAGCCCAGTTTTTAAATTTTTGAAATTATCTATTTCATACCGCATCAGATCAACAAATTCAAAACTTATCAAGCAGGTACCTACAGCTTTAGCTGGGCCTCTAGTTCGACATTTTGTATAACATCAATTTTGATAGATTTTCTAAATCCGATGGATATCAATAACGGTTTTCAGCGTTTTGAAAAACCCAGCATTTTAATGCGCAGTCGGTTCCATTTTCGTAGCTCTCCTAAGCGTTTGAAATACGAAAAATTTCAAATAATTGTGAGCCACATACATAATTTTTCCAACTGTAATTTTTTTAGCATATATATAATTGCGTCCATAACTACAGCTAGTTTTGCTAAATAGAAATGTAACTTGTTGTAAAAATTTGTTTTTACGAGCAATTTTGGTGTTGGAGGGGTGGGAACGAACTATGTCGTAGGTTGGTTTTTAGTCACGATTTTAACTCTTAAGTCACTCTGAGAAGTCTCGTAAAGTCATAATGATCGTAACTTGAATTTCAAAAATTACAAAAGAATAAAAAAATTTCCCTATTTCGGGAAAAGCTGGTCTGAGCTTTTGGTTATTCAGACACAACTTAAGCGAAACATTAGCTTACAGTTCAATTTTATGCTTTAAACTAATTATCATCAGCGAGTTTTACTGAAAACTACAGGTTTGATTTTTTGAGCAAAAGTTCAAAATGATTTAAATTCCGAAAACATTTTTCTATGAAAAATTCGATTTGATTTTCCTTTTGTCTTAAGTATTTGCGATGTTAACCGAGATAAGAACAATTTTGTGCTACTTACACAATGACCGGCTACTATTGTTTTTATATTATCATTTGTGCTATCAATTTGTATATTTTGTTATATCATTATTTCAAAACCCGAAAACAGGTGTCTCAATTACAAATCAGGTGTCTCACCGCAGTTGAATTAGGTTGGCAAAACGATGCTTTTTCGAGCATGAGATTCGGCACTTTATTTTTTTTAGCTTCTCTTGATGGATTGTCTAAAGGTTGGTGGAATAAATGGAGCGAGTTAGATTTTGTTTTGGTTGCCACTAATGCGTCGGTAATTAAATTCCATTTGGTAGCTTAGATAAGGTGTTTATTTTCCAACTTCCTGATCAAGAATTTTGGGAATTTTAATTACTAACTTGTCAATTACTTGACACATCCCGAGGGGAATTGAGCTTGTTAGGATGAAAGGAGGAATTAAGTCAGGAAGTGGTTATTAACCAAGCAAAGCCAAAGGACTTCTCTATCAAATAACCCAGCCCCCCCCCCCCCCACACCTACCTTTGCCACTCCCCCTCTCTCTCCCTTTGTTATTGTATACTCTACTATACACAGCTTAGGAGTAACATTAGAGAGAGGGCGTAGAATTACACTTCCTGTAGCACCGGCCCTGCAGCCCCTTCCTGCTCGGAGCAGCCAAATGAGCAGTCACTTCCGACAAGCCAGGAAGCGAGAGTGTTGATGGCTAACAGGTTATACATATATGTGTGCAGAAAAAACACCACAAGATGAGACTAAAAGTGAAAATGGTTCAAGTCAAGGTGCAACAACATAAGCTAGGTGAAGTATCAATCAACAAGTCAGCTGAAATATAAATCAACCGAAAAGTGCTTGAAGCAATTGAAGAATATAAAACAACTGAACAATTTTGAAGCAATTTATAACAGACAGTCGAAAAAGTTATTGCTATTTTTATTATGACATAAAATGACGTAACTTTGAAACATATATGCGGGAGGCGGAAGAGGGGAATGTGTGATTGGACTCGATTTTTTGACCGCGTTCAAACTGTTTCCTTTTGGTAGCTTTTTTTGCAACGTTGTTTTTGGTTGATCATCCGTTGAAACTTTCTACAATTGCCTTTGGCTCTGACTAAAGTTAATTTTAGAGGAAGCGCGCTTAAAGCAAACGCAAATTTTGGTCAAAAACTGTACTGAAACATTGTTTTTGACTTGTTTCCTATTTTTGTGTGGCGCTTCAGCAGAGCTCAGAAACTTTATTTAGTCTAAATAATTTCTACAAAAACTCTGGTTTTTGTAACCCAGGCCATCCTAGCCAACCTAGCCAACCTAGCCAACCTAGCCAACCTAGCCAACCTAGCCAACCTAGCCAATCTAGCCATCCTAGCCAACCTAACCAACCTAGCCAACCTAACCAACCTAGCCAACCTAGCCAACCTAGGTCCAGTCGTGTCAAGTTGGGAAGCGCAAAGTTTTCAAGCTTGGCCAAAGCCACTTGCGGAGTTCCCAGATTGGCTGAGCTACGAAGTCGGAAAGTGCTTTTCATCCAATTTTGTACTATTAGTCCATGAAAAAATTCTAATACATAATTCATTTAATTTTGCAAAACCTTAACTGTAACAAGTTTAAATTTTTTTCTTTGATCATAAATATTGGTGTATTTTCACTAAAAATGAATGTTTTATTGCCAAGACCAGGTCTATAATGTTCTGATTCCTGAAAATGGGGAAGAACTTTGTATTCGGGTCTGTTTTAGTTTTTTCTTTTTGTTTTCCACGCAAAATCGTGTACCACAACTAATGATTGGACTCGATTCAGTGATGTAAGACTATGGACAGAACATTCTGTGCTACTTGCACGGTAACCGGCTACTTTTGTTACAATTCCCATCAATTGAATAGAAAAAAATCCGAAGACCTTCAGCTTCTTAAAAGTTTTACTTTTTTGCCAAGAAACCGCCAACTGAAGTTTCGAAAACTGATTATTTTGGGTAGTAGGTTTAAGGCTTAATTAAATAATTTTACATTAGAAAATCTGCACACAAAATTTATTCACTCAAAGTTAGTTTTAGTGCAAAAGCGTCAAAACACTTTTTCTCGACCTGGACTCTTTTTTTGAAAATAAATAAACCTGAAGACAAAGTTCCTACCCAGTTTCAGTGATCTAAACTAATCTACTAATAGAAAATTTTCATGCCGTTTTATGTAGGTTTGAAACTGCATGGAATTTGTATAAATAGTTTTTTTTCGATATATAGAAATTACAACTTTTAAGCGGCTAAAATCGGCAAAAGCAGTAACTCTTTCAAATTTCAGTTTTTTAAAGTTAAAAATGTTTAAGCTGATTTTTTTTGAAATTCACACAACAAAAATAGACTGCAAAAAATGTAGTTTTGATAAAGCATCCACACAAAAAATTCTATTAGAAAAACATTGTTAAACAATTTTAGATAAGACACATTTTTTGGATGCTCTCAATTCATCGGAGTTTTGAGTCCACTCGTGAAAAGACCTTTGTTTTTCATTCTGTTCTCTGTAATCTACTCGTCACTTCTGAGTCTTTGTAAAAAACCGACTTATGCAAAATTTTTGATACCAAAGTACTGTAAGTTTTCTTTTTTACTGTGGATATTGTGACAACATATTTTTTCTAGACATTGGAAAGAGCTCAAAATATTTTTTCTTTAAAAGTTAACCTTGACATAAGGTCTCAAAAATTTATTCTTAGTCCTCATTCGATAAAACTTTTAGTCGGTTTTTTGAACATAAGCCCACTTTGGCAAAACTGCCTGGTAAAATTTATCAGTCTGAAACTGCCGCAACAAGCATCAAAAATCGAATATTTCAAATTCAAAGACATTCCGAAAATCCGTAGAAAAACATTTTGTTGGACTTCCCTCCAGTATTTTTCAGTGTCACAGAGAAAACAACCGACGTTTCCGGCTGCGACAAAATCACAAATTGACCTCATATAAAAAATTGTATGAGGTGAAAAATTGAATATACAAACTTTGAAAGTGACCAATGATGTATGATCTCCTCATAAAACCATTTTATCATTGTTCACTCCGGTACAGCTTCAAGGATCAACCAAAACTCATTTAATAATTCATTCTGTGAGTTGATATCTTGCGAAAATCACAAACACACACATACACAGCCTTCTCTGCCCCAGCGAAATTGATCCATGTTACAACAACTACAATCAGGAGCCCCAATAGCTTAATGTGGGACTGACATGGTACAGACCTTCAAGTTGTTGTCTTGTTTGTCGCAAAAATAGCTAGTTACACCTTCAATCACACTCATAACGGAACCAAAGCACTTTGTTTACAATTTTTAACGATAAAATTTGACATAAAAACGGTTTTTTTTAAAGTTTTTTTTTGAAATATAAAAACTTCGGAAAAATTACTTAAGGAGATAATAAGCGAATATCTCAAATTCGCAAACATTCAGAAACAGTTTGAAAGTAAGTGAAAAAACTTGAAAATGTGAAGTGCCATAACAAATCAAGTATGTTCATGCTGTTTTTTTTGCCACTTTGCCACTTATAGGGATGTTTTTCCAGGTAAGATGACTTTAATCCTAAAGAACATATAGATAAATTACTTTTTGAATATTACTTATAATTATCTGTGCAACAATTTTTACAAAAATTTTTTAAAAGTTGATACACTTTTATTTTTATGGAGACTATAGGTAAAGTTATAAGGTAAATTTTGGTAAGTTAATGCTTACTCAGAATTTTGTTAGCTATTTTCCCCATATTGCAATAGGGGAGAAAATAGTTAACAAGGTACAAAATTCGTATATGCTTGACTGTTCAATTCTTTCTTTAGGGAGAGATTCGTTACAGGGAAAATAGTTAAAAGACTGCGAAGACCTGAATGTTCCAACTGTCTTTTAAGGTTTATGGAGCAGTTATAACATGAAAAAACTAAAAGTTATGAAATAAAATGAATTTTTTTTTCAAATTTGATTTTTTTTGTGAAAATCATCCACCCACACAACATAAAATGTACAAATTGATAGATTTCGCTCCTAGTAACAAATCAGTTATGGCAAATAAACTTCCTTCAACCAATTTGGAACGATTTCTAAGACGGAAGGATTGAATCTCCGTTTACGCGTTAATAGCAATCTTTAAAACTCAATAACTTAACAAAAAATGATCTCAGATAAAATATCTTTTCAAATTTAAGCTCATGACAAATATACCTTTTGAATGATATAAAAAAATTCCGTCAAAAATGGCTAGTTAAAAAGTTGACATTTGTCCGAAGAAAATAAACTCACCCCGAGCACAAATGTTCCGTTACTTTCGTTACGAAAGTCGGAACAACAAGATCCACAAGCGCAGTTTTACTTCAAGTATTAAGGGGTTTTAAATATATTTTGAGGTTTTTTACTATTCTTTTTTACTTGACGTGCTGACTCAAACATACTTTATTCGATATCACGTTCGATATTACCGGTTTCAAGATAGACCATTTTTGACGGATTAGTCTAATTAAAGAAACATGAGAGCTTCTGACTAACTGTTTTGCTAGTGTTTCATTGCAACATTCAAAATAGACAAATCCAATGACATTTATTGACTACGAAAACAGATCACAATTTCTTTATTGGTATTATGATTTCGTCATCGGTTAAGTAACTACATAAGCGCACTAAATTGTAACTTTACTTGTTTGGCCTCATCTCTTATTCATAGAAATTGTTGGTTCAAATTGTTGGATCAACTGAACAATAATTAAACTTATCTTCTTAAATTGGAGCCTCAAAAATTTTGGGAACGGAAATTTCAAAAAAACTGACATCAATTTATAACCCAGAAAGCTTAAGCATACGCGAACTGATAATAAACTTTGTTCTGGAAATTATTTTGAATATTACCCAAATCTTTGGAAACTTTGAGAGCTCTACATGAAAAAGGGGTTTTTCAGACTTCGGTTTTTAATAAGAGAGATAATTTTTTTTCAAGTTTCGGTTTCATAACAATAAACAGCGTTAACTATGTATTACTCGGATTACTTGAAGCACCTTGGCTGTGGTCCAGCTCTGCCAACTTCGTCCAAGACTGAGTTCCAGTGTTCTATTCTGTACTCCATTCAGATCTTCTGGCTCGTCATCGGAGCCATCGGTTGCATCATTCAATCCTACGTTGCTTTCTCTTATCTTTACAGACAATTTGGATCTCGCACGCCAATAGAAGCACTGATTTTGAGGTACAATCATGGTAGTCAGGTCCCTACAGAAGACAATTATGAATTCAAACAAAATGACTCGGAAAAATGAAAAAAAAAATGAAAGAACAAAAAACATTCTAAAATTGTTTATAATTTTTTTGGAAAAAAAGCTTCATTGGCAAGGTATCGGAACATGAAGTTTACAAAACCAGTTTTTTTTAAAGAAAATAAACTAAGATTAATGTTCCCTCCAAATCATGTTATATAATCAAACTCAAGTTAACAAACACGCAAATTTCTCTTCATCAGTGTCATAATAGTGCATGGAAAAACATATTTATATTTTAGGGACCCATCTACCATGCTTGTCTCGATTTGGAGTCTATCCATTTTCGATCTGTTTTGTTGTTTTGGGTTATTTTCCACTGCCTTTATACATTTACTGCCGCCCTACGAAAAGCAATTAAATTGCGTTGTTGGTAAAATTTTTGGACCATTTTATCAATATGGTCTACTTCTCATGATTTTACTGCTCGCTGCGAACAGATTTTACGCCATTTGTCGGCCAGTTTTGTATGACCTTTTCTTCTCAGAATACAAAATAAAAATATACTCAGTCACGATTCTTGTGATATGTCTTTTAATATCTTTAGGACAAACAATGACAAGTTGCATTTTCAAGGACCAATTTGTTAGTTTTGTCGACCATCTTTATAAATACATTGCGCTTTCCTTCTACCTTTTGTTCAATATTCCTGTTTTGGTTCTGATTATAACATTATACTTGCGAATTCAGGTTAAATTTCGAAGACGAATTGAGGAAGATGAGCAAATGAGTTTTATAACAGGCAATATTTCTGTAGAAACAAGTGTTATATCTTTTATTTTTCTGGAAGGTTCTCTCTACAAATCTTCTTTTTGGCTCGATCTCTATTAAAAAAATGGACTCTGAATCATTGTTGTAGTTAGCGCTATTTGGTTTTTTCTAACGTTTTTATGCATCAGACTTCGATACCGGTTGCTGTGCAAGTAGCACAGAATGTTCCAGCAAAATTAATTAATGCACCGCCAAAAAAAAATCCATTTTAGCAGGTGGTGTGACAAGAAAATTATACAATGGTGTAGAAAGTCAGTGGATTATACTAAATTGGTTTATCAAATTGAAAAAAAATATATTGACAAAACTAGAAAAAATATATATTCTAAAATTTTGATTGCTCTATTCGCTTAAAATTAGACCCCCCCCCTTAGGGATTT